>NC_048572.1:79278414-79513414 GCF_013265735.2 Oncorhynchus mykiss
AGCAGACTTAAGTCACAGCCCTACCGGATAACTACCATGGTGTTTGTAGATGTCTTGTGTTGAGACTGATGGCAAACACCCATGTTAAGGTATCACTTTTTAAAATGTTAAATTAAAATATTTTAGGTACACTAGTACTATGTTCTCCAAAACATGACTATGTAGAGTGAGTAAGGGGGGCCTTCAGAGAAATCATTTCAGAATAAAAAAATCCCCTTAAAATATAATCGTTTTTGTTAGAAGGTAGGAACTGTATTTCTACCAGATGGTGATGATTTAAGGGGGAAGTCAGAAAGATGAGTGGGGTGGAGGGGGGAGGGGTTGGTAGGTAGTCTTTACCGGTATTCATGTTTCCATGGTTACCCTGAGGCTGTATCTCATGGCAACTGGACTGAGTGAATTACTGATACCTATCTGCAGAGCGATGAACCCTGACGCTTTGCGCGACAACACCGTCCAAGACCCTTTTACATCCAATCAAAAAGAGAGGAAAGGACAGAGTGGGGGATAGAGATAGGCGACTGTAGGGGCAGATATAGGAGAGGAAGATAGCAGGGGGATAGAAACAGAGAGATGGTGAGACAAAAAGAGGGAGTGGGCAAGAGAAAGAGAGAGAGAGAGTGACTGGAGAGCAGGTGTGAGTGCAGATATGAGTGTGATGAAATTAACATACTGAAATTTGAATTAATTATCTGTCTAGCCAGCCAATTGTCAAATGTGTGTGTGTGTGCGCGTGCATGTGTGTGTATGTTTGTATGTATGTATGAGTGTGTCTGTGTGTGTTTGTGTGCGTGCGTACCGTGCATGTCTGCAAATGTCTGTGACTCTACACGGTGGTGGATTGGGACTGGAGTTTTTCTTGGTTTCCGGAACGTTCCCTGAGTGGTGTTATGCTGCTAATGAATCTCAGTCTGGTTAACTAACAGATGCCTCCCTGGAATCTCAGGTCCTCTCATTCGTCTTCTCCTCTCTCAATAGACCAGACTGACAGAACATGTCCTTGTCACACTAACCCTTCTTCCTCTACTGACAGAACGCTGAAGACCTTCCATAGAAATATAATTACTAGAAGGGAAAATACCATTCAAGAGAAATGTTCTGTGGTGGGTGGACAGGCAGCCATGTTAGATGTACCCATAGGAGTGAAATCTATTTCTGTGAGACTTCCTCTCCTTCTTTCTCTTTTTCCTTTCTTCCTTCAACTCATGACCCTGTCATTCTTCCTGTATCTCCTTTCTGTAGGTATGAGCGAGGCATCCTCCATAGTGAACATGCGTAGAGTCACCCACCCTACCATACGAGAGCCCCTGGCTGGCATCGCCCACCTCCCCTGCGTCTTCACCCTCCAGCCCAGTGAGCTCAGCCCTTCCAGCCAGCCTCCCCACATCCAGTGGACCCAAACCTGGATACCGCAGGGTGGAGAGGGGGGTCCACTGGAGCAGATGGTTCTCTCAGCGAAGGGTAAGTAATGTAAATTGAATTAAACCCTTTTGCTCTTTGTGGAGCTTAGGTCATTCACTAACTTCCTCCATGGGGTTCGGTGTTGAGCGGTTTTATTCACTTCCTTTAACCTTTTACTCCAGTGGGCTAAATCAGGTTCACACAGAGCGTTTTTTGGTAGTCTTAAACAAATCTACTTTGAAGCAAGGATACACACCTCACACACATGGTTATGGGCTTAAAAATGAAAGAAGAGACCTGTACCATGTCAGATATAGTTGAAATGTATTACATTTTGAGTTTTCATCCTAATATTACACTTTATATACATCACAGAAGAATGAAATTTTTCGGTGTAAAAAAAAAGAAGAATGTTTATTAATTAGGAAATTATTACAAATGTTGATAACATTCCACCCATGAGGCCACAAGGTAATTTGACTGTGGGAAAAGGCTTTAGTATGGATGGTCCTGCTTCTTTTAAATTAAAGCTAGTGATTCAATGATATTAGTTTCAATCAACATGGACTTAAACATGCCATATTTGGCTATTTGTAATACGCTTAATTTGTTATGACAAAATGATGAGAGGGTTATTGTTTTGACAGTTGAAAAGGTCTATACACTTTCATAGAAAGTTTTACTTTTCATTATTTTCCAAAGGTGATATGGTGAAGGTGAATAAGGCTTTCGCTGGCCAGGTCAGGTTGCTTGGATATGCTGCTAACAACCTAAATGCTACCATGGAGATCTCAGGCCTCCGTAGCAACGACACAGGCACCTACCATTGTCAGATTGTGGTTGCAGATGACTACGAGCGAGACATAGTGCCCCTTGTGGTCACAGGTGAGTGGTTCATTGCTGTTGTGATTCAGAAGCTGAGAATCCGTTCTTTCCCCAATACAATACAACACGTCTGGATTGTTCCCAATAGGTATGCAACAAGTATTATAAGTATTGTCTGGGAATTCTTTTGTTTATTTTGTAAATTACTACAACCTTGGAGTAGACTTTATCAATACTTCTGAAAATATGTATATTTATATATAAGCTAAAGGAACTGTGGATTAAAATACTGTGGATTAAAAACCTATTTGTCCCTTTAAATGATCGTTAATAACATCTTAGACACCTCAGTGGGAAATTGTGACCTTTTACTTGATAACCTTTTACTATATCAGGGCAGATTCTTGTGAGTATTAAACAAATCTAATTTGAAGAAAAGTATACACCTCACACACTTAGTTATGGGCAAAAAAATAAGCCACCTGTACCATGTCAGATATAGAGTTGAAATGTATTCAATTTGGAGTTTGTGTCCCAATATTACACTCTGCTTCTCTTTGTATTTTCATGATGGGTTCATATTAACAGGCCAATAGTCCGTAACACTGTAATTAAGTGCATGGATTGAATACCAATGACAACTGGCCTGTGACTGCTCTTCCATGAAATGCAGCTAAAAACACACAGATGGTTTCAGATTGATCTGTTCTGAATAAACCTATTGGGTTGTCAAACAGTGTAGTTTTATAATCATCTAAAAGTAGGGCTATATCATGAACATCAGATGTAGTATATGTTTATAAACACTACCGTTCAAAAGTTCAAGTCACTTAGAAATGTCCTTGTTTTTTAAAGAAAAGCACATTTTTTGTCCATTAAAATAACATCAACTTGATCAGAAATACAGTATAGACATTGTTAATGTTGTAAATGACTATTGTAGCTTGAAACGGCATTTAAAAAAAAATGGAATATCTACATAGGCCCATTATCAGCAACCATCACTCCTGTGTTCCAATGGCACGTTGTGTTAGCTAATCATTTAAAAAAAATATACATATTTTTTTATTTCACCTTTATTTAACCAGGTAGGCAAGTTGAGAACAAGTTCTCATTTACAATTGCGACCTGGCCAAGATAAAGCAAAGCAGTTCGACACATACAACGACACAGAGTTACACATGGGGTAAAACAAACATACAGTCAATAATACAGTATAAACAAGTCTATATACGATGTGAGCAAATGAGGTGAGATAAGGGAGGTAAAGGCAAAAAAGGCCATGGTGGCAAAGTAAATACAATATAGCAAGTAAAACACTGGAATGGTAGATTTGCAATGGGAGAATGTGCAAAGTAGAAATAAAAATAATGGGGTGCAAAGGAGCAAAATAAATAAATAAATAAAATACAGTAGGGAAAGAGGTAGTTGTTTGGGCTAAATTATAGGTGGGCTATGTACAGGTGCAGTAATCTGTGAGCTGCTCTGACAGTTGGTGCTTAAAGCTAGTGAGGGAGATAAGTGTTTCCAGTTTCAGAGATTTTTGTAGTTCGTTCCAGTCATTGGCAGCAGAGAACTGGAAGGAGAGGCGGCCAAAGAAAGAATTGGTTTTGGGGGTGACTAGAGAGATATACCTGCTGGAGCGTGTGCTACAGGTGGGAGATGCAATGGTGACCAGCGAGCTGAGATAAGGGGGGACTTTACCTAGCAGGGTCTTGTAGATGACATGGAGCCAGTGGGTTTGGCGACGAGTATGAAGCGAGGGCCAGCCAACGAGAGCATACGGTCGCAATGGTGGGTAGTATATGGGGCTTTGGTGACAAAACGGATTGCACTGTGATAGACTGCATCCAATTTGTTGAGTAGGGTATTGGAGGCTATTTTGTAAATGACATCGCCAAAGTCGAGGATTGGTAGGATGGTCAGTTTTACAAGGGTATGTTTGGCAGCATGAGTGAAGGATGCTTTGTTGCGAAATAGGAAGCCAATTCTAGATTTAACTTTGGATTGGAGATGTTTGATATGGGTCTGGAAGGAGAGTTTACAGTCTAACCAGACACCTAAGTATTTGTAGTTGTCCACGTATTCTAAGTCAGAGCCGTCCAGAGTAGTAATGTTGGACAGGCGGGTAGGTACAGGTAGCGATCGGTTGAAGAGCATGCATTTAGTTTTACTTGTATTTAAGAGCAATTGGAGGCCACGGAAGGAGAGTTGTATGGCATTGAAGCTTGCCTGGAGGGTTGTTAACACAGTGTCCAAAGAAGGGCCAGAAGTATACAGAATGGTGTCGTCTGCGTAGAGGTGGATCAGAGACTCACCAGCAGTAAGAGCGACCTCATTGATGTATACAGATAAGAGAGTCGGTCCAAGAATTGAACCCTGTGGCACCCCCATAGAGACTGCCAGAGGTCCGGACAGCAGACCCTCCGATTTGACACACTGAACTCTATCAGAGAAGTAGTTGGTGAACCAGGCGAGGCAATCATTTGAGAAACCAAGGCTGTCGAGTCTGCCGATGAGGATGTGGTGATTGACAGAGTCGAAAGCCTTGGCCAGATCAATGAATACGGCTGCACAGTAATGTTTCTTATCGATGGCGGTTAAGATATCATTTAGGACCTTGAGCGTGGCTGAGGTGCACCCATGACCAGCTCTGAAACCAGATTGCATAGCAGAGAAGGTATGGTGAGATTCGAAATGGTCGGTAATCTGTTTGTTGACTTGGCTTTCGAAGACCTTAGAAAGGCATGGTAGGATAGATATAGGTCTGTAGCAGTTTGGGTCAAGAGTGTCACCCCCTTTGAAGAGGGGGATGACCGCAGCTGCTTTCCAATCTTTGGGAATCTCAGACGACACGAAAGAGAGGTTGAACAGGCTAGTAATAGGGGTGGCAACAATTTTGGCAGATAATTTTAGAAAGAAAGGGTCCAGATTGTCTAGCCCGGCTGATTTGTAGGGGTCCAGATTTTGCAGCTCATTCAGAACATCAGCTGAGCAGATTTGGGAGAAGGAGAAATGGGGAAGGCTTGGGCGAGTTGTTGTGGGGGGTGCAGTGCTGTTGACCGGGGTAGGAGTAGCCAGGTGGAAAGCATGGCCAGCCGTAGAAAAATGCTTATTGAAATTCTCAATTATGGTGGATTTATCAGTGGTGACAGTGTTTCCTATCTTCAGTGCAGTGGGCAGCTGGGAGGAGGTGTTCTTCTTCTCCATGGACTTTACAGTGTCCCAGAACTTTTTTGAGTTAGTGTTGCAGGAAGCAAATTTCTGCTTGAAAAAGCTAGCCTTGGCTTTTCTAACTGCCTGTGTATAATGGTTTCTAGCTTCCCTGAACAGCTGCATATCACGGGGGCTGTTCGATGCTAATGCAGAACGCCATAGGATGTTTTTGTGTTGGTTAAGGGCAGTCAGGTCTGGGGAGAACCAAGGGCTATATCTGTTCCTGGTTCTAAATTTCTTGAATGGGGCATGTTTATTTAAGATGGTTAGGAAGGCATTTTTAAAAAATATCCAGGCATCCTCTACTGACGGGATGAGATCAATATCCTTCCAGGATACCCCGGCCAGGTCGATTAGAAAGGCCTGCTCACTGAAGTGTTTCAGGGAGCGTTTTACAGTGATGAGTGGAGGTCGTTTGACCGCTGACCCATTACGGATGCAGGCAATGAGGCAGTGATCGCTGAGATCTTGGTTGAAAACAGCAGAGGTGTATTTAGAGGGCAAGTTTGTTAGGATGATATCTATGAGGGTGCCCGTGTTTAAGGCTTTGGGGAGGTACCTGGTAGGTTCATTGATAATTTGTGTGAGGTTGACGGCATCAAGTTTAGATTGTAGGATGGCTGGGGTGTTAAGCATGTTCCAGTTTAGGTTGCCTAGCAGCACAAGCTCTGAAGATAGATGGGGGGCAATCAGTTCACATATGGTGTCCAGAGCACAGCTGGGGGCAGAGGGTGGTCTATAGCAGGCGGAAACGGTGAGAGACTTGTTTTTAGAGAGGTGGATTTTTAAAAGTAGAAGTTCAAATTGTTTGGGTACAGACCTGGATAGTAGGACAGAACTCTGCAGGCTATCTTTGCAGTAGATTGCAACACTGCCCCCTTTGACAGTTCTATCTTGTCTGAAAATGTTGTAGTTTGGAATTAAAATGTCTGAATTTTTGGTGGTCTTCCTAAGCCAGGATTCAGACACAGCTAGAACATCCGGGTTGGCAGAGTGTGCTAAAGCAGTGAATATAACAAACTTAGGGAGGAGGCTTCTAATGTTAACATGCATGAAACCAAGGCTATTACAGTTACAGAAGTCGTCAAAAGAGAGCGCCTGGGGAATAGGAGTGGAGCTAGGCACTGCAGGGCCTGGATTCACCTCTACAATGCTGATTGATCATTAGAAAACCATTTTGCAATTATGTTAGCACAGCTGAAAACTGTTGTGCTGATTAAATAACCAATACAACAGGCCTTCTTTAGACTAGTTGAGTATCTGGAGCGCCAGCATTTGTAGTTTCGATTACAAGCTCAAAATGGCCAGAAACAAAGCACTTTCTTCTAAAACTCATCAGTCTATTATTGTTCTGAGAAATGAAGGCTTATCCATGCGAGAAACTGCCAAGAAACTGAAGATCTCGTACAACGACTGCCTTCACAGAACAGCGCAAACTGGCTCTAACCAAAACAGAAAGAGAAGCGGGAGGCCCCGGTGCACAACTGAGCAAGAGGACAAGTACATTAGAGTATCTAGTTTGAGAAACAGACACCTTACAAGTCCTCAACTGGCAGCTTCATAAAATAGTCCCCGCAAAACACCAGTCTCAACGTCAACAGTGAAGAGGCGACTCCAGGATGCTGGCCTTCTAGGCAGAGTTCCTCTGTCCAGTGTCTGTGTTCTTTTGCTCATCCTAATCTTTTCTTTCTATTGGCCTGTTTGAGATACTCAGTGCCTCTTTGCTTGACATCATGGGAAAATCAAAAGAAATCAGCCAAGGTGTCAGAAAAAAAATTGTACACCTCTACAGATCTGCTTCATCCTTGGGAGCAATTTCCAACCACCTGAAGGTACCACGTTCATCTATACAAACAATAATATGCAAATATAAACACCATGGGACCACACAGCCGTCATACCGCTCAGGAAGGAGACGTGTTCTGTCTCCTAGAGGTGAACGTACTTTGGTGCGAGAAGTGCAAATCAATCCCAGAACAACAGCAAAGGACCTTGTGAAGATGCTGGAGGAAACGGGTACAAAAGTATCTATATCCACAGTAAAACGAGTCCTATATCGACATAACCTGAAAGGCCGCTGAGCAAGGAATAAGCCACTGCTCCAAAACCGCCATAAAAATACAGACTACGGTTTGCAACTGCACATGGGGACAAAGATCGTACTTTTTGGAGAAATGCCCTCTGGTCTGATGAAACAAAAATATAACTGTTTGGCCATAATGACCATTGTTATGTTTGGAGTAAAAAGGGGGAGGCTTGCAAGCCGAAGAACAACATCCCAACTGTGAAGCACAGGGGTGGCAGCATCATGTTGTGGTGGTGCTTTGCTGCAGGAGGGACTGGTGCACTTCACAAAATAGATGGCATAATGAGAAAGTAAAATTATGTGGATATATTGAAGCAACATCTCAAGACGTCAGTCAGGAAATTAAAGCTTGGTGGCAAATGGGTCTTCCAAATGGACAATGATGCCACAAGCATACTTCCAAAGTTGTGGCAAAATGGCTTAAGGACAATAAAGTCAAGGTATTGGAGTGGCCATCACAAGGCCCTGACCTCAATCCTATATAATATTTGTGGGCAGAACTGAAAAAGCGTGTGTGAGCAAGGAGGCCTACAAACCTGACTCAGATACACTAGCTCTGTCAGGAGGAATGGGCCAAAATTCACCCAACTTGTGGGAAGCTTGTGGAAGGCTAACTGAAACATTTGACCCAAGTTAAACAATTTAAAGGCAATGCTACAAAATACTAATTGAGTGTATGTAAACTTCTGACCCACTTTGAATGTGATGAAAAAAAATAAAAGCTTAAATAAATAATTCTCTCTACTATTTCACATTCTTAAAATAAAGTGGTGATCCTAACTGACCTAAGACAGGGAATCTTTAGTAGGATTAAATGTCAGGAATTGTGAAAAACTGAGTTTAAATGTATTTGGCTAAGGTGTATGCAAACTTCCGACTGCCCCTGTATATACTGCATCTGATGTGCATGATTTAGCCCTACTTTTTAAATATATATAATAGTATGTACTATTTCATCATTGTCCTTACTTAAGTGTCCTGTTAAATGTTACTACTCATTGAGTATAATTTTTTTCCCTTTATCTGATAAAGCCATTTAAATTTGAATTTGTAAATGCAGAGGAATGAACCCAAGCGAGAACACATCTCCTGCTTAGAAAATACTCCACATACTGTAACACCGTGGCTACATTCCAATGTTGATATTAGCATCTCATTTAGTGTCTTACACTGCCACATGGAGAGTAACATTTCATTGGGTGACCTTCATGAGTGAATTAACATCCTAATGATTTAATTGCTTATACAAGCTCCCATCTGTTTGGCTGAGACAAGGACACACTTGGCATCGCAACACAAACCTGTGTGTGGCTGTTTCATGCAGGAACCCTGCTAAAACAGCCCCTAGTGAATAGAGTACTTATTTATTTTTTGTGAATAGAGTCACTGTATGTGTGTGTCCGGGTGGTGTTGATTAAAAAAGAAAATAGAAGGGGGAGGGGGTGAGAGATAAAGAGAGAGATAAAGAGAGTAAGAAAAAGAGAGAGCGAGAGAGAGCGAGAGAGAGAGCGAGAGAGAGCGAGAGAGAGAGCGAGAGAGAGAGAGCGAGAGAGAGAGCGAGAGAGAGAGAGCGAGAGAGCGAGAGAGAGCGAGAGAGAGAGAGCGAGAGAGAGAGAGCGAGAGAGAGAGATAAAACAATACATAAATACGCTACGGAAAAAGAAGGAACGTCAGAAATAAGCTTAAAGTAATTGAGGAATCCATAGAATCTAACTACTTCTGGGAAAATAGGAAAACTCTAAACAAACAACAACACCAAGAGTTATCTATCCAAAATGGAAATGTATGAATAAAGCACTTCTCCAATCTTTTAGGCTCTATAACAAAGAACATACTGCAAAAACATATACATGAACAAATGCGAATCTTAGAATCAACTATGAAAGACGAACAGAACCCACTGGATTCTCCAATTACATTGAATGAACTACAGGACAAAATACAAACCCTCCAACCCAAAAAGACCTGTGGGATTGATGGTATCCTAAATGAAATGATAAAATATACAGACCTCAAATTCCAATTAGCTATACTTAAATTCTTTAACATCATCCTCAGCTCTGGCATATTACCCAATATTTGGAACCAAGGACTGATCACCCCAATCGACAAAACTAGAGAGAAATTTGACCCCAATAACTACTGTGAGATATGTGTCAACAGCAACCTTCGAAAAATCCTCACATTTCCTAATTGAAAACAATGTACTGAGAAAATGTCAACTTGGCTTTTTACCAAATTACCGTACGACAGACCAATCATTCACCCGGCACACTCTAATTGACAAACAAACAAACCAAAACAAAGGCAAAGGCAAAGTCTCATGCTTTTTTGATTTCAAAAAAGCTTCAACTAAATTTGGCATGGGGCCTGCTATAAAAATTCATGGAAAGTGGTGTTGGGGGAAAAACACACACATTTCTTTCCACAGGTCCGTGGGGTGAGACAGGGATGCAGCTTGGCAGCTTGGCAAATTGGCTAGGACACTAGAACAGTCTCTAGCACCCGGTCTCACCCTACTAGAACCTGAAGTCACATTTCTACTGTTTGCTGCTGAGCTGGTGCTTCTGTCCCCAACTGACTTTTAAATAAAGGTTAAGTAAAAAATAAATCAATAAAACCAAGGAGGGCCTACAGCAGCACTTAGATCTTCAGCACAGATTCTGTCAGACCTGGGCCCTGACAGTAAATCTCACTAAGACAAAAATAATGGTGTTCCAAAAAAGCTCCAGTTGCCAGGACCACAAATACAAATTCCATCTAGACACTGTTGCCCTAGAGCACACAAAAAAAACGATACTTTCCTCAGGCTAAACATCAGCGCCATAAGTAACTTCCACAAAGCTGTGAACGATCTGAGAGACAACGCAAGAAGGGCCTTCTATGCCATCAAAATGAACATCAAATTTGACATAGCAATTAGGATCTGTCTAAAAATACTTGAATCAGTTATGGAACCCATTGCCCTTTACAGTTGTGAGGTCTGGGGTCTGCTCACCAACCAAGAATTCACAAATGGGACAAACACTAAATTGAGACTCTGCATGCAGAATTCTGCAAAAATATCCCCCGTGTACAACGTAAAACACCAAATAATGCATGCAGAACAGAATTAGGCTGACACCCGCTAATTATCAAAATCCAGAAAAGAGACGTTCAATTCTACAACCATCTAAAAGGAAGCGATTCCCGAACCTTCCATAACAAAGCCATCACCTACAGAGAGATGAACCTGGAGAAGAGTCCCCTAAGCAAGTGGGTCCTGGGGCTCTGTTCACAAACACAAACACACCCCACAGAGCCCCAGGACAGCAACACAATTAGACCCAACCAAATCATGAGAAAACAAAAAGATAATTACTTGACACATTGGAAAGAATTAACAAAAAAAACAGAGCAAACTAGAATGCTATTTGGCCCTAAACATAGAGTACACAGTGGCAGAATACCTGACCACTGTGACTGACCCAAACTTAAGGAGAGCTTGGTCCATGTACAGACTCAGTGAGCATAGCCTTGCTATTGAGAAAGGCCGCCGTAGGCAGACATGGCTCTCAAGAGAAGACAGGCTATGTGCACACTGCCCACAAAATGAGGTGGAAACTGAGCTGCACTTCCTAACCTCCTGTTCAATGTATGACCATATTAGAGACACATATTTCCCTCAGATTACACAGATCCACAAAGAATTTGAAAACAAACCCGATTGTGATAAACTCCCATATCTACTGGGTGAAATACCACCGTGTGCCATCATAGCAGCAAGATGTGTGACCTGTTGCACAAGAAAAGGTAAACCAGTGAATAACAAACACCATTGTAAATACATCCCATATTTATGTTTATTTATTTTCCCTTTTGTGCTTTAACCATTTGTATATCGTTACAACACTGTATATATATATATAAAATATGACATTTGTAATGTCTTTATTGTTTTGGAACTTCTGAGAGTGTAATGTTGACTGTTCATTTTTATTGTTTATTTCACGTTTGTATATTATCTACTTCACTTGCTTTGGCAATGTTAACGCATGTTTCCCATGCCAATGAAGCCCCTTGAATTGAATTGAGAGGCAGAGAGAGAGAGGCAAAGAGAGAGAGAGAGAGGCAGGGAGAGAAGCAGAGAGCTAGAGAGAGGCAGAGAGAGAAGCAGAGAGAGAGAGGCAGAGAGAGAGAGAATGTGTCTGTCCGTCACCTCACCGTCTCTCTCCTCAGGTGTGGTATTCCATTACTGGTCTCCTAGCGACCGTTACGCCCTCTCATTTGATGACGCTAAGTGGGCCTGTCAGGAGAACTCCGCCCTCATCGCCACGCCCAACCAGCTGTGGGCAGCATTCCATGACGGTTACTCCAACTGTGCTGCCGGATGGCTCTCTGACCAGACTGTCCGGTGAGGACACACACACACACACACACACAGACAGACAGACAGACAGACAGACAGACAGACAGACAGACAGACAGACAGACAGACAGACAGACAGACAGACAGAGCCGCCCCAGTCACACCCAAACACTCACTTTTTGAAAAACTCAGACTACATTCTGTTTGGGGGACAACCATTGTTTGATAGTTTTAACATTGGAGTGCAGGCTAGTTTCCTCTGGCTCTGATCCTAATAATGCTATCTCCACAGCTATCCTATCCAGTCACCAGAGCTTGGTTGCTATGGACACCAGGAATACTCATCTGGTGTGAGGAATTATGGGAAAAGAGATGCTAATGAGCTGTTCGATGTCTACTGTTTCAGCAGGGAACTGGAGGGTAAGACACACACACACACACGCACACGCACACACGCACACGCACACGCACACACACACACATCTCACTTCCACTCCTGATTGCAGGGCTGGACTACCAAATCTATGCCTCGGCGCACCTACCTCCAGTGGTCTCCCCTCCGTACAGATTGTTATCTTTTGGGGCGGGGATGGGGTGGGGACAGGGGGTTTGCCATGAGATTGAGAAAAATAATTGCTGATTTACAGTTTTTTGCAATCATTTTAACACTAATTTCAGAACCTTGTGGTCATTTTTCTAGACACAAAACTCAAAATGGTCATCACTTGTAACACAGGCTGTCCAATGTTCAAAACATTGCATTGGGTATTCATATCTTTTAAAACATCTTGCACTTGCAGAATCATTGTTTCAAATAACTAAGTTATCATGAAATACCATAGGAACATTAATTCAGATCACCCACACACAAGATACCGATCATTTCACTGTGTAGTTGTTCGTACAATCATTAAATATTGGAGTACAAAATATGTGATACATGTTTAATTATGGTACTCCACATAAATACATCACTGTAAAAGGACTAGTAGAGCATACTACAGACACAGTGGAACATTGAACAAAATCTGAAATTTATCAAAGAAATACAATAAAATGACAACATAGTTGTAATTTTAATTTGCTACACAAAAAAAATACAGTAAAACGTCAACTGCACTGTAAAAGGACTAGTATAGAGAATACTACAGGCACAGTGGAGTAATTGAACAAAATCTGACAATTTTTTAAGAAATACTCTAAAATTTCTTTGAATCAAAGCAAAAACTATTAGCTACAAAAAAGAAAAACATTGACAGTAAAATGTCAACTGCAGTGTTCCTCACCTGGCTTACTGTAAAAACCAGATGTCAACTGCAGTGTTCCTCACCTGGCTTACTGTAAAAACCAGATGTCAACTGCAGTGTTCCTCACCTGGCTTACTGTAAAAACCAGATGTCAACTGCAGTGTTCCTCACCTGGCTTACTGTAAAAACCAGATGTCAACTGCAGTGTTCCTCACCTGGCTTACTGTAAAAAACAGATGTCAACTGCAGTGTTCCTCACCTGGCTTACTGTAAAAACCAGATGTCAACTGCAGTGTTCCTCACCTGGCTTACTGTAAAAACCAGATGTCAACTGCAGTGTTCCTCACCTGGCTTACTGTAAAAACCAGATGTCAACTGCAGTGTTCCTCACCTGGCTTACTGTAAAAACCAGATGTCAACTGCAGTGTTCCTCACCTGGCTTACTGTAAAAAGCAAAACAAATGATTGATTACTGTACTTCTATATTTCCATCAACCCTGTCTTGTGGATTTGGCCACAGGTTCTCATCCACATCACAATGGATGTTTTCATTAGCTAAACATCTAGGGAAGACTCTTCGGGCATGGCGAATCCAGGCCTGACACTGGTCTGCTGTGATGTCATTGCATGCGTCATCCATAGCCTGGAGAAGGGTGGCTTGTTCGTAAGGGCGCCTATCATATTCCTTCCACCTCCATGTGGAGAAAAATTCCTCAATTGGGTTAAGGAAAGGAGAGTATGGGGGTAAGTACAGGGTGGTAAATTGTGGATGGGCCTGAAACCATGCTTGCACCATTTGAGCATGGTAGAACCTGATATTATTCCACACGTGACATAGGTCAACAATCAGCTCTACAGACCTGCTTTAGCTCATCAAAGAAGGTTACAAGGAGAGCTGCATTATATGATCCAATACGAGGTCTGCGTCCCACCACACCATCTTCTGATATAGCCGCACACCTGGTGATGTTTGCCCCCACGCTGTCCAGGGACTTGGATGGTTGCCCACGGGCCAATGAAATTCTGGCCTCTCTTCCTTGTCTTGGACAGGTTGTAGCCTGCCTCATCCAAAAATAGGAATTTGTGACAGTTTTCTTCAGCATCCAGCTCCATCACCCTCTAAAAATAAATTTTAGAAAGAGAATTACTGCTTACAATGATGTAGAATTTTTGGGGAATTTTTCACAACAGGCATCTTGAAACTGAACATACCTGAGCATACTCAGTCATTTCTTTCAAAAGGCACACGGTACAGCTGTTTTAGAGACACCTGGTGCCTTTTCAGCATGTGCGCAATAGTCGGCAAACTTATGGCTTCCACATTGTTGAAAATATCATTGTCCAAGATGTGCTGGTGAATTTCTGTAAAGCGAATATCATTTTTGACCCGAACCAAATTGACCACAGCCCGCTCTTGTTGGTCAGTCAGAATTTTGCCTTTGCCTCCCCGATTTGGCCTAGTCTCAATTCTGCAGGGAAAATTACAGTAAGAACACATTTAGTCACATCACCTACTCTGTGGTACACATTGGCATGCAGTATACAGTCATTTGACAATTGAGAGTAGTCTAATGTTTAGTTCATGCTGAAGATTTACCGGTTCTCATTGCGGAAAGTTTTGATGATTGAGGCCACGGTTGATCTTCTGAGGTTTGGTTGAATCATTGTAGCTGCCTCAGTCATTGTCATGCCATGATTTACGACATGGTCTACAACTATTGCTCGGATTTCATTGGACACTCTTTGCTGATGCTGCCGCTGTCTTGGTCCCTGGCCTTGTGCTCTACCACGTTCCCCCACACCTCTCAAACGAGGCCCACAAACACCTCTCAGAAGGGGTGCTAGTCCCCTGCCATTCCTTTGACCACAAAAGCAATGTATACATACACTTAATTAGGTGTTAAAGAAAATAGCCTGCTCCTTCGAACAGCAAATAATGTGGCTGCCTGCAACTCAATATGAAGAGTACATAGAGTAGAGAGCTTTAGTTGTTGTTCTATCAAACATTAGAACGGGCAAGATGCGTAATCTAAGCAACTTTGATCGTGGTATGATTGTTGGTGCCACTAATGGTGGTTCCAGCATCTCAGAAACAGCTGCCCTCCTGGGATTTTTACGCACTACAGTCTCCAGAGTTTACAGAGAATGGTGCGATAAACAAATTCAGTGAGTTCTGTGGGCAAAAACACCTTGTTAATGAGAGAGGTCAGAGGAGAATGTCCAGACTCATTCAAGCTAACAGAAAGGACACAAATGCTCAAATAACAGTCATTTAAAACAGTGGTGTGCAGGCTGTTGTGGAGGCAAAAAGGGGTCCTACCCAGTACTAGATAGGTGTACCTAATAAAGTGGCCGGTGAGTGTACAGTAATGTCAAATCTGAAAACATGGTCTGGAAAAGTGGTACATGGGACCATAGAAACAGTGTCTGATAAAGAATGATGATGAAATATTACATCCATAGATGATGTAGTCCAATTGGTTGATGTTCCACAGTAATTGGTATCAATGGATCTCGTTACCCTGAAACTTCCATGATCTAAACATGGAATATTGTTAGTCAATTTCCATAAAACTATGCATTAAGTGTAATGCAACAGTTACTATCATTTTGAGCAGTTGTAGAAATTGATAGTTCGATCATTGTAATGAAATGAATAGACAGTCATCTCAGATGTGTGAATTGCATTTTGAAAAGGTAATACTTTTATGATATTAAGTTGTGTCATTTTGAACAGGTGATTTTAGTTCAATGAACAAATTATCTTAGCGCTATGTGTATTGTATCCAAGCAATTGGAAAAAGTGTTGAGTTTTGTAAAATGTTGATTCATTTTGATCTTCAGTTGTGAGTTTTGTGTCTATAGTTTTGAAAAATGATATCAAGGTTCTGAAATTAGTGCCGAAGTGATTGTAAAAAACTGTAAAGTAGGACTCCAGTCTCCTTTTCACCTAATTTAACACCTAATTTAACACCTAATTTAACACCTGATTTAACACCTGATTAACTTAACCAACATCTCAATAGGTGGACCAGGTCAGTCATGACATAGCACAAGTGAGGGGTGGCTTTTCCTCTTTTGTTCTCTATAGGCTGATGACATCACAACTTCCCATCAGACCAACTCCATCAGACCAACTCCATCAGACCAACTCCATCAGACCAACTCCATCAGGCCAACTCCATCAGACCAACTCCATCAGGCCAAATCCATCAGGCCAACTCCATCAGGCCAAATCCATCAGACCAACACCATCAGACCAAATCCATCAGACCAACACCATCAGACCAACACCATCAGACCAAATCCATCAGACCAACACCATCAGACCAAATCCATCAGACCAAATCCATCAGACCAAATCCATCAGACCAACACCATCAGACCAAATCCATCAGACCAAATCCATCAGACCAAATCCATCAGACCAACTCCATCAGACCAACACCATCAGACCAAATCCATCAGACCAACTTCATCAGACCAAATCCATCAGACAAACTCCATCAGACCAACACCATCAGACCAACACCATCAGACCAACACCATCAGACCAACTCCATCAGACCAACTCCATCAGACCAACACCATCAGACCAACTCCATCAAACCAACACCATCAGACCAACTCCATCAGACCAACTCCATCAGACCAACACCACCAGACCAACTCCATCAGACCAAATCCATCAGACCAACACCATCAGACCAACTCCATCAGACCAACACCATCAGACCAAATCCATCAGACCAAATCCATCAGACTAACACCATCAGACCAACACCATCAGACCAACACCATCAGACCAACACCATCAGACCAACTCCATCAGACCAACACCACCAGACCAACTCCATCAGACCAAATCCATCAGACCAACACTATCAGACCAACTCCATCAGACCAACACCATCAGACCAAATCCATCAGACCAAATCCATCAGACCAACACCATCAGACCAACTCCATCAGACCAACTCCATCAGACCAACACCATCAGACCAACTCTATTAGACCAACACCATCAGACCAACTCTATTAGACTAACACCATCAGACCAACTCCATCAGACCAACACCATCAGACCAACTCTATTAGACCAACACCATCAGACCAACTCCATCAGACCAACACCATCAGACCAACACCATCAGACCAACTCTATTAGACTAACACCATCAGACCAACTCCATTAGACTAACACCATCAGACCAACTCCATTAGACCAACACCATCAGACCAACACCATCATACCAACTCCATTAGACTAACACCATCAGACCAACACCATTAGACCAACTCCATCAGACCAACTCCATTAGACCAACACCATCAGACCAACTCTTTGAATGTCTTTCTCCTTGAAGTTTGCAGTTACTGTATGTCTAAAGAACACTATTTTGTTCAAAATATGTTTTTCTATGATTTAGTGTGTGTATTTTGCTGTATTTTTACTTGGGATATACACTTTTCAACAGGAACATTTCAACAATCACTGTAGGATATCTTTACAGGGAATTTCCTGCAATTCTACACATTTTGCCATGGAGCAGACAGATATATGTGCAGTTGTATAGCTAATCTCAAGCTATTCTATACATTTTGCCATTGGCCAGACAGATATATGTGCAGTTGTATATCATCATGTATATCTCAGCCTCATTTTGCCATGAGGCTGAGAGAACATCAACTGATGTGTTCATATGCTATCTGGGGGGAGGGTCCTGACCTCAAGGGGGCCTTCAACCGCCTTGTTCATGGTGCCATCTTCTAGGGGGGGGGGGGGGGGGGGGGGACTTCCAGGGGGTCCACAACTGACATGTTCATATGTTATCAGGGCACGTGGCCTCCATGCCAGTTCGATAATCTCTCTCTCTCCCTCTCTCCCTCTCTCTCTGTCTCCCTCTCTCTCTCTCTCTGTCTCTATCTCACTATCTCTCTCTCTCTCTCTCTCTCTCTCTCTCTCTCTCTCTCTCTCTCTCTCTCTCTCTCTCTCTGTCCAGGTGAGGTATTTCATTCCTGGGTTCCTGGGCGTCTGTCTCTGTCCTCTGCCTCAGAACGCTGCGTCTCCCTGGGGGGACAATTAGCCACGGTGGGACAGCTCTACCTGGCCTGGAGGACAGGGCTGGACGTCTGTGCTCCAGGCTGGCTCTCTGACGGCAGTGTCCGCTACCCTATCACCCAGCCCAGGCAGGGCTGTGGAGGGGACCAGCCAGGGGTCCGGACCGTTGTACCCAACACCAATGGAACCACAACCAGCAGCGGAGCAGCCAATGCTACGGACGCCATACCTCTCTATGACGCCTATTGCTACAGAGGTGAGAATGAAGTCCAGATCTGGATTACAAGTGATCAAGGTGTAGCTATGATGACCGGACCATCTCTACTGAATCACCTTGTAATATGAAATCAAATTGTATTAGTCACATGTGCAGAATACAACATGTGTAAACCTTACAGTGAAATGCTTACTTAAGATCCCCTAACCAACAATGCAGTTATACAAAAATATGGATAAGAATAAGAGATACAAGTAACAAGTAATTAAAGAGCAGCAGTAAAATTACAATAGTGAGACCTGTACAGAGTCAATGTGCGGGGGCAACGGTTAGTTGAGGTAATGTGTACATGTAGGTAGAGTTCTTAAAGTGACTATGCATAGATGATAACAACAGAGAGTAGCAGCAGTGTAAAAGGTGGTATTTGATTAGGTGTTCGGCAGGTAGCCTAGTGGTTGGGCTTGTAACTGAAAGGTTGCTAGATTGAATCCCAGAGCGGACAAGGTAAAATTCTGTCGTTCTGTCCCGAACAAGGTAGTTAACCCACTGTTCCTAGGCTGTCAATGTAAATAAGAATTTGTTCTTAACTGGCTTCCCTAGTTAAATAAAGGTAAAATTGTAAAAAATTATGGCTTGGGGGTAGAAGCTGTTTAGAAGCCTCTTGGACCTAGACTTGGCACTCCGGTACCGCTTGCCGTGCGGTAGCAGAGAGAACATTCTATGACTAGGGTGGCTGAAGTCTTTGACAATTTTTAGTGCCTTCCTCTGACACCGCCTGGTATAGAGGTCCTGGATGGCAGGAAGCTTGGCCCCAGTGATGTACTGGGCCGTTCGCACTACCCTCTGTAGTACCTTGAGGTCGGAGGCCGAGCAGTTGCCAAACCAGACAGTGATGCAACCAGTCTCGATATTGCAGCTGTAGAAACTTTTGAGGATCTGAGGACCCATGACAAATATTTTCAGTCTCCTGAGGGGTAATTGGTTTTGTCGTGCCCTCTTCACGACTGTCTTGGTGTGCTAGGACCATGTTAGGTTGTTGGTGATGTGGACACCAAGGAACTTGAAGCTCAAAACCTGCTCGAATGCAGCCCCGTCGAGGAGAATGGGGCCGTGCTCGGTCATCTTTTTCCTGTAGTCCACAATAATTTCCTTTGTCTTGATCACGTTGAGGGAGAGGTTTTTGTCGTTGCACCACACGGCCAGGCCTCCGACCTTCTCTCTATAGGCTGTCTCGTCGTTGTCAGTGATCGGGTCCACCACTGTTGTGTCATCGGCAAACTTAATGATGCTGTTGGAGTCGTGCCTGGCTGTGCAGTCATGAGTGAAAAGGGAGCACAGGAGGGGACTGAGCACGCACCCCTGTGTTGAGAATCAGCGTGGCAGATGTGTTGTTACCTACCCTTACCACCTGGGGGATGTCCGTCAGGAAGACTAGGATCCAGTTGCAGAGGGAGGTGTTTAGTCCCAGGGTCCTGAGCTTATTGATGAGCTTTGAGGGCACTATGGTGTTGAACGCTGAGCTATAGTCAATGAATAGCATTCTCACATAGGTGTTCCTTTTGTCCAGTTGGGAAAGGGCAGTGTGGCGTGCAATAGAGATTTCATCATCTGTGGATCTGTTGGGGCGATATGCAAATTGGAGTGGGTCTAGGATTTCTGGGATAATGGTGTTGATGTGAGCCATGACCAGCCTTTCGAAGCACTTCATGGCTGCAGATGTGAATGCTACGGGTCGGTAGTCATTTAGGCAGGTTACCTTAGTGTTCTTGGGCACAGGCACTATAGTGGTCTGCTTGAAACATGTTGGTTTACAAACTTGGGCAGGAAGAGGTTGTAAATATCAGAGAAGATACTTGACAGTTGGTCAGTGCATGCTTGCAGTACACATCCTGGTAATCCGTCTGGCCCTGCTGCCTTGTGAATGTTGACCTGTTTAAAGGTCTTACTCACATCGGCTGCGGAGAGCGTGATCACACAGTCTTCCAGAACAGCTGGTGGTCTCATGCATGTTTCAGTGTTATTTGCCTCAAAGCGAGCATAGAAGTAGTTTAGCTCATGTCATTCAAATTGATTTCTTGTGAGGTAACCATGACTACACTTTTGCCCACCATGACATGGGTTTTCATGGACGTAACGATAGCAACATGGGTTTTGTTCTTGATGATGTTAAAGGCCCAGTGCAGTCAAAAAAATGCCCTTCCTGTGTTTTATATGTATTTCCACACTTTTTGATTGGAATAATACTATGAAATTGTGTAAATTATGATAATGCACTTTTAGTTTAACAGCTGTTTTAAAAGACCTGAAATTTCTGCCTGTTTTGGTTGGATGGTTAATTAGTTAATGAATTAGCTCATAGACATTTGACTGCATTGTTATGAGCTAGCAACATAAGCATTTCACTGCACCGCTATACCACCTGCTAAACTGTGTACGTGACCTATAAACCCCCTTTCTTCTGATTTGAAGAAAGAGAGTTCCAAACCTCTCTGCCAATAACAGCTAGTTTTCAGTTTTCCACTCCCCACTTAGACCACTCCTGAACAGTCCTAGAAAAATTCTTGCTGGAAAAATTGGCCTTTGCTAAGAAGCTATTTTTTGTTTCTTTTTGACCATTTTAATTGCAAACTATCACAATAAGTTACTTCATTATATCTCAGAAATGATTTGATATTTAGATAAAAATGGCTGCATTTGGGCCTAACCTGTCTCGTTTTTAGAAGGGTACTGCTGGATATACTTCTAGAAAGTGAAAGAGGGCTTTAGTGAGGGAAGGAGGAGAGAGATTATTCCTTATTAGACATGAATTCATTGCAAATACTGTCCGTACATTCTTGGTCATTGTTCATTCATAGGCTTTTAGCATCTCCTGTGCATGCATACTTTACAATTCCTTATGGTCTCATCATATATTTACTGTCATGTGATTTAACTTGGACATCTGTCCGCTTTCTCCTTGAGGTAAAGCATGAGGAATGTGTTTCTGTCATTTAGAATGAAGCTGGACTGAATTAATCATTCAGAATGAAGCTGCACTAAATGAATCATTCAGAATGAAGCTGCACTGAATTAATCATTCAGATTGAAGCTAAACTAAATGAATCATTCAGAATGAAGCTGCACTGAAAGAATCATTCAGATTGAAACTACACTAAATGAATCATTCAGAATGAAGCTGCACTGAATTAATCATTCAGATTGAAACTACACTAAATGAATCATTCAGAATGAAGCTGCACTAAATGAATCATTCAGATTGAAACTGCACGAAATGAATCATTCAGAATGAAGCTGGACTGAAGCTTCGTCAGTCATTGACTCTCATTGTGCCTCACAGGGAACGTGAAGAAGCCAGGACCCATCTCTAGGATCTACACGTCTTTGTGGAAGCCTTGGAGTCAGCTGACCGGCTCCAGCCACTCAGACAACCTGGGAACAGACAGTCCTGCCCTGGCTACTGAGACCACCAGCGGCACACCGACCACCGGTGGGTTTGGAAATGAATGGATAGATTCATGTTTTTTTTTTTACATTGTTGAATGGAAACATGGTCTTTTGATTATATTTTTCTATTCTATTCTGATTCTATCATTAATACTCCTCTCTCTCTCGTAGTCACAGAGAGCCGTAACCTTTCACCATCTGATGACCTCACACCCTCAAACTGGACCGGATTGGTTGATCTGGAGGAAGAGGCCCACTCTTGTAAGAAACATTATTTGCAACTTAAATTACACCCTATTACTGTAACCATATAGATCACTACTTTTGACCAAAGTTACTGGTTGCTTTGGTTGATTATTTTTACTGTAATTCAGCATGTTTGTCTTCTCAGCCACAGATCCCTGGTCCTCAGAGTCCTCTGAGGGGTATGTCACCCTGCAGTTGAGCCCAGGAGAGAGCTCTCTAGCCTGGGGAGACCTGGGAGACATGGACCCTGACTCTGGAGCTTTCCTCAGACCTCCAGCCACACCCAGCCCCAGCCCAAGTACTGCCACTCAGGAAGAACTATCACCCTCGACCCCAGCTGACAGAAAGGTTGGTCAGTTTTACAACATCCGTTTATTACAAGTACTGAATCATCAAGTACTTTGGCATATTGGCACTTTTTGGGCCCTAGTATTGTTTACTGTACAGTACATTCATTGTATTGGGTGTATGGTGGCCTCTGTCTAAAGGTGATGGCCAAGATAGTGAAGTCCATGTGGAAGCCGTGGAACTACCTTGCAGAAAGTACCCCAGGAACAGGCAGTCCAGAGGGGGAGAGAAAGGGAAGTGCAGCAGGGACTCTGACAGACAGTGTGGCTGTACCCACCGGCTCTCCTGCTCCAGGTTAGTACTTTTTTCTTTATTTTGGTTGGGATACAGAGATTTACAGCTAGAGAGTAATGTATCATCATTTAGGTTTTTTCCAAAAGACCAGGGATCTGTGGCTGAGAAGACAAATAGGCTGAATCTTTTATCCAAAGCAACTTTGCATACATTTGTGCATACATTTCACATATCCCATAGCTGCTGGGCCAGGGAATTGAACCCACTATCCTGATGTTGTAAGAGCCACACTATACCAACTGAGCTACAGAGGACCACAGTGAATATAAGAGAGAAATAGAGAGTGTGTTTGTGAGTGGGTGTGAACGTTTGTCTGGGTCAAAAACTGTCTGTGTGGTAATTCAATAAGGACTGGCCTTTTCAGTAGTCTAGACTTCATTAATACAGATATGTTCTCTGGCCCCTTTCAACCCACAGACATAAATGTTTAAAAGAGAAGGGAACCTTAGACATTGTTTTTCTGCATTATTTAATTATTCTAATAAAGGGTTTCTGTCCAGCTCCTGTGGTCTCTCTCTCTCAAATCAAAATCAAATCAAATATATGTATATAGCTCTTCGTACATCAGCTGATATCTCAAAGTGCTGTACAGAAACCCAGCCTAAAATTCCAAACAGCAAGCAAATCAGGTGTAGAAGCACGGTGGCTAGGAAAAACTCCCTAGAAAGGCCAAAACCTAGGAAGAAACCTAGAGAGGAACCAGGCTATGTGAGGTGGCCAGTCCTCTTCTGGCTGTGCCGGGTGGAGATTATAACAGAACATGGCCAAGATGTTCAAATGTTCATAAATGACCAGCATGGTCAAATAATAATAATCACAGTAGTTGTCGAGGGTGCAGCAACTCAGCACCTCAGGAGTAAATGTCAGTTGGCTTTTCATAGCCGATCATTAAGAGTATCTCTACCACCCCTGCTGTCTCTAGAGAGTTGAAAACAGCAGGTCTGGGACAGGTAGCACGTCCGGTGAACAGGTCAGGATTCCATAGCCGCAGGCAGAACAGTTGAAACTGGAGCAGCAGCACGGCCAGGTGGACTGGGGACAGCAAGGAGTCATCATGCCAGGTAGTCCTGAGGTATGGTCCTAGGGCTGATGCCATTAAAAGGTAATTTACCACCTTCACAAGTGCAGTCTCAGTGCTATGATGGGGTCTAAAACCAGACTGAAGCATTTTGTATACATTGTTTGTCTTCAGGAAGGCAGTGAGTTGCTGCGCAACCGCTTTTTCAAAAAAAATTGAGAGGAATGGAAGATTCGATATAGGCCGATAGTTTTTCATATTTTCTGGGTCAACGTTTGACTTTTTCAAGAGAGGCCTTACTGCTTCTTTTAGTGAGTTTGGTACACCTCTCTCTCTCTCTCTCTCTCTCCCCCTCTCTCTCTCTCTCCCTCTCTCTCTCTCTCTCTCAATTCAATTCAAGTCAATGGGCTTTATTGGCATTGTAAACATGTGATAATAAACAATCAAATAAATGAACAGTAAACATTAGACTCACAAACGTTCCAAAAGAATAAAGACATTTGTCTACATACAGTGTTTTAACGATGTGCAAATAAATTACAAAAGGGAAAATAAATAAACGTAAATATGGGTTGTATTTACAATGGTGTTTGTTCTTCACTGGTTACCCTTTTCTTGTGGTAACAGATCACAAATCTTGCTGCTGTGATGGCACACTGGTATTTCACCCAATAGATATGAGAGTTTATCAAAATTGGATTTGTTTTCAAATTCTCTGTGGGTCTGTGTAATCTGAGGGAAATACAGTGCCTTGCAAAAGTATTCATCCCCCTTGGTGTTTTTGCTATTTCGGTGCATTACAACCTGTAATTTAAATTGATTTTTATTTGGATTTCATGTAACGGAATACACAAAATAGTCCAAATTGGTGAAGTGAAATGAAAAACATTACTTGCGTGCATACAGTGAGGGAAAAAAGTATTTGATCCCCTGCTGATTTTGTACGTTTGTCCACTGACAAAGAAATGATCAGTCTATAATTTTAATGGTAGGTTTATTTGAACAGTGAGAGACTAACACGGAACCCAAACTGGCTGCGCACGTGCGCTATCGTGCATACATTTATTTTGCCCCCCCACACTAAACGCGATCACGACAGTCAGGTTAAAATATCAAAACAAACTCTGAACCAATGACATTAATTTGGGGACAGGTCGAAAAGCATTAAACATGTATGGTAATTTAGCTAGTTAGCTTACACTTGCTAGCTAACGTTAATTTGTCCTATATAGCTAGCTTGCTGTTGCTAGCTAATTTGTCCTGGGATATAAACATTGAGTTGTTATTTTACCTGAAATGCACAAGGACCTCTACTCCGACAATTAATCCACACATAAAACGGCCAACTGAATCGTTTCCAGTCATCTCTCCTCCTTCCAGGCTTTTTCATCGTTTAATTTATATGGTGATCGCATCTAAACTTTCATTGTATTACCACGACTACCGGCAAAACAGTTAGTCTTTCAATCACCCACGTGGGTATAATCAATGAGGAAATGGCACGCTTCTATAAACCAATGGGAAAATGGGAGATGCAGGACTTGCAGCGCGATCTGCGTCAGAAGTAGGACTGAGTTCTATTTTAGCCCTTGGCATCGCAGATGCTCGTTGGCGCGTGCGAGCAGTGTGGGTGCAATAATTGAATAACATGGATTTCTAAATGTATTTTACGACGGTCGCGCACGCGACGTGTCCGGTCTGGTCAGCATGTAACAACAAAAAAATCCAGAAAAACGAATGTCAAAAATGTTATAAATTGATTTGCATTTTAATAAGGAAAATAAGTATTTGAACCCGTCTCAATCAAAAAGATTTCTGGCTCCCAGGTATCTTTTATACAGGTAACGAGCTGAGATTAGGAGCACACTCTTAAAGGGAGTCCTCCTAATCTCAGTTTGTTACCTGTATAAAAGACACCTGTCCATAGAAGCAACAAATCAATCAGATTCCAAACTCTCCACTATGGCCAAGACCAAAGAGCTCTCCAAGGATGTCAGGGACAAGATTGTAGACCTACACAAGGCTGGAATGGGCTACAAGACCATCGCCTTGGTGAGAAGGTGACAACAGTTGGTGTGATTATTCGCAAATGGAAGAAACACAAAAGAACTGTCAATCTCCCTCGGCCTGGGGCTCCATGCAAGATCTCACCTCGTGGAGTTGCAATGATCATGAGAACGGTGAGGAATCAGCCCAGAACTACACGGGAGGATCTTGACAATGATCTCAAGGCAGCTGGGACCATAGTCACCAAGAATACATTTGGTAACACACTACGCCGTGAAGGACTGAAATCCTGCAGCGCCCGCAAGGTCCCCCTGCTCAAGAAAGCACATATACATGCCTGTCTGAAGTTTGCCAATGAACGTGCTTCTACACCTGCATTGCTTGCTGTTTGGGGTTCTAGGCTGGGTTTCTGTACAGCACTTTGAGATATCAGCTGATGTACGAAGGGCAAAATAAATACATTTGATTTGATTTGATTTGAACATCTGAATGATTCAGAGGACAACTGGGTGAAAGTGTTGTGGTCAGATGAGACCAAAATGGAGCTCTTTGGCATCAACTCAACTCGCGTGTTTGGAGGAGGAGGAATGCTGCCTATGACACCAAGAACACCATCCCCACTGTCAAACATGGAGGTGGAAACATTATGCTTTAGGGGTGTTTTTCTGCTAAGGGGACAGGACAACTTCACTGCATCAATGGGAAGATGGACGGGGCCATGTACCGTCAAATCTTGGGTGAGAACCTCCTTCCCTCAGCCAGGGCATTGAAAATGGGTCATGGATGGGTATTCCAGCATGACAATGACCCAAAACACACGTCCAAGGCAACAAAGGAGTGGCTCACGAAGAAGCACATTAAGGTCCTGGAGTGGCCTAGCCAGTCTCCAGACCTTACTTAATCCCATAGAAAATCTGTGGAGGGAGCTGAAGATTCAAGTTGCCAAATGTTAGCCTCAAAACCTTAATGACTTGGAGAAGATCTGCAAAGAGGAGTGGGACAAAATCACTCCTGAGATGTGTGCAAATTTGGTGGCCAACTACAAGAAACGTCTGACCTCTGTGATTGCCAACAAGGGTTTTGCCACCAAGTACTAAGTCATGTTTTGCAGAGGGGTCAAATACTTATCTCTCATTAAAATGCAAATCACTTTATAGCATTTTTGACATGCGTTTTTCTGGATTTTTTTGTTGTTATTCTGTCTCTCACTGTTCAAATAAACCCACCATTAAAATTATAGACTGATCATTTCTTTGTCAGTGGGCAAACGTTCAAAATCAGCAGGGGATCAAATACATTTTTCCCTCACTGTATGTATTCAACCCCTTTGCCATAAAGCCCCTAAATAAGATCTGGTACAACCAATTACATTCAGAAGTCACATAATTAGTTAAATAAAGTCCATCTGTGTGCCATCTAAGTGGCACATGATCTGTCACATGATCTCAGTATATATACACTTGTTCTGAAAGACCCCAGGGTCTGCAACACCACTAAGCAAGGGGCACCACCAAGCAAGCGGCACTATGAAGACCGAGGAGCTCTCCAAACAGGCCAGGGACAAAGTTGTGGAGAAGTACAGATCAGGGATGGGTTATAAAAAATATCAGAAACTTTGAACATCCACAGAGCACCATTAAAACCATTATTAAAAAATGGAAAGAATATGCACCACAACAAACCTGCAAAGAGAGGGCCGCCCACCAAAACTCACAGACCAGGCAAGGAGGGCATTAATCAGAGAGGCAACAAAGGGACCAAAGATAACCCTGAATGAGCTGCAAAGCTCCACAGCGGAGAAAGGAGTATCTGTCCATAGGACCACATTAAGCCGTACACTCCACAGAGCTGGGCTTTACCCGAAGAGTGGCTAGAAAAAAGCAATTTCTTAAAGAAAATATAAGCAAACACGTTTGGTGTTCGCCAAAAGGCAATTGGAATTCTCCCCAAACATATGGAAGAAGGTATTCTGGTCAGATGAGACTAAAATTGAGCTTTTTGGCCATCAAGGAAAATGCTATGTCTGGCACAAACCCAACACCTCTCATCACCCCGAGAACAACATCCCCACAGTGAAGCATGGTGTCACGAACGTCGTCAGGGAAATGACCGGACCAAGGTGCAGCGTGGTGAGCGTACATCTCTTTTTGTTTGATAATGTCACCAACAAAAACGAACGTGATGCTTACTAGGGCTATACAGGCCACTAACAAAGTCAACTACCCACAACTAAGGAGGCAAAACAGGCTGCTTAAGTATGATTCCCAATCAGAGACAATGATAGATAGCTGTCCCTGATTGAGAAACATACCCGGCCAAAACATAGAAACAGAAAACATAGAAATAAAGAAACTAGAATGCTCACCCTAGTCACACCCTGGCCTAACCAAAATCGAGAATAAAAGCCTCTCTATGGCCAGGGCGTGACACATGGTGGTGGCAGCATCATGCTGTGGGGATATTTTTCAACAGCAGGGACTGGGAAACTGGTCAGAATTGAAGGAATGATGGATGGCGCTAAATACAGGGAAATTCTTACAGAGATTTGAGACTGGGACGGAGGTTCACCTTCCAGCAGGACAATGACCCTAAGCATACTGCTAAAGCAACAGTCGAGTGGTTTAAGGGGAAACATTTAAATGTCTTGGATGGTCAAAGCCCATACCTCAATCCAATTGAAAATCTGTGATTCAGATTGTTGTACACCAGCGGAACCCATCCAACTTGAAGGATCTGGAGCAGTTTTGCCTTGAAGAATGGGCAAAAATCCAAGAGACTTGCAGCTGTAATTGCTGCAAAAGAAGGTGCCTCTGCAAAGCATTGACTTGGGGGGGATCATCAGCAAATAGTAGACATTTGACTTCAGATTCTAGTAGGTTGAGGCCGGGTGTTGCAGACTGTTTTAGTGCCCTTGCCAATTCGTTGATATATATGTTGAAGAGGGTGGGGCTAAAGCTGCATCCCTGTCTCACCTCATGGCCGTGTGGATAGAAAGGTGTGTGTTTTTTGCTAATTTTAACCACACACTTGTTGTTTGTGTACTTTGTAATGTTGTATGTTTTTCCCCTAGCAGAACTTTCCATCAATTTTTATAGCAGACCCTCATGCCAAATTGAGTCAAAAGCTTTTTTGAAATCAACAAAGCATGAGAAGACTGCCTTTGTTTTGGTTTGTTTGTTTGTCAATTATGGTGTGCAGGGTGAATACGTGGTCTGTCTTAAGGTAATTTGGTAAAAAGCCAATTTGACATTTGCTCAGTTACATTGTTTTCGCTGAGGAAATGTATGAGTCTGCTGTTAATGACAATGCAGAGGATTTACCCAAGGTTGATGTTGACATATCTCAAAGTAGTTATTGGGGTCAAATTTGTCCCCAATTTTGTGGATTGGGTTGATCAGTCCTTGGTTCCAAATATTGGGGAAGATGCCAGAGTGAGTTAAATGGGTTGGATTCTATGGATTCTTCCATTACATTGAGCTGATTTCTGACGTGCTGTTCCTTCTTTTTCCGTAGTGTATTTCTGTAATGTTTTCGTGATTCACCATACTGAAGGTGTAGGCTCAGGTTTTCTGGGTCTCCATGTTTTTGGTTGGATAGGTTTCTCAATTTCTGTCTTAGGTTTTTGCATTCTTCATCAAACTATTTGTCATCGTTGTTAATTATCTTAGGTTGTCTGCTTGACATTTTTTTATTTGATAGGGACACTGATAGACTGTTTAGATTTTGCATCTGTCAAGTTTACACCTTCCCTATTTCAGTAAAACCTTTTGTCCAGGAAGTTGTCTAAAAGGGATTGAATTTGTTGTTGCCTCATTGTTTTATGGTATGTTTCTGCACTGCTTTCCTTCCATCTATAGTATTTGTTGATTTTATTCAGTTCCTTTGGCTTTGATGCCTCATGATTGAGGATTGCTCTGTTCAAGTAGACTTGGATTTTGCTGTGATCTGTTAGGGATGTCAGTGGGCTGACTGTGAACTCGCTGAGAGACTCTGGGTTGAGGTCAGTGATAAGTAGTCTACAGTACTACTGCCAAGATGAGTTATAGGTGTACCTACCATAGGAGTCCCCTCTAAATCTACCATTGTCTATATACATGCCCAGCGTCTGACAGAGCTGCAGGAGTTGTGACCCGTTTTTGTTTGTTTTGTTGTCATAGTTGTGTCTTGATGGGTATATGGCGGAGGGATTGGTGTCACCTCAAGGTAGGTGTTTGTCCCCCTGTGTGCTGAGGGTGTCAGGCTCTTGTCCAGTTCTAGCATTAGGTCGCCACAGACTAGTACATGTCCCTGGGCCTGTAAATGGTTGATTTCCCCCTCCAGGATGGAGAAGCTGTCTTCATTAAAGTATGGGGATTCTAGTGGAGGGATATAGGAGGACATTTTTCTCTGTTCAAAATGTTCCTTTGGTGGATGGGACTACCAGCTCTCTGTAACCTAGAGGGCAACCAGTGGATCCATCTCCTCTATACCATGTTTCTTGAGGATGACAATGTCTGTATTTCTAATTTCTTTGGTGAAGTCCAGGTTCCTGCTTTTTAGGCCAAAAGCAGATGACCTCAGGCCTGGGATATTCCAGGATGAGATAGTGAAGGCTTTGGGTTCCATAAAGTGTCCAAAGTTGTTAGTCGTGTGGTTTTGCCTCAGACCAGTAAGTGTGAGCAGAGCCTGCTCAGCATCTGGTACATGCCATTGACTTGGGCTAGTGCAAGAATGGGGGGTTCAAATCAAATCAAATTTGATTTGTTACATACACATGGTTAGCAGATGTTAATGCGAGTGTAGCGAAATGCTTGTGCTTCTAGTTCCAACAATGCAGTAATAACCACGAGTAATCTAACCAAACAATTTCCCAACTACTACCTTATACACACAAGTGTAAAGGGATAAAGAATATGTACATAAAGATATATGAATGAGTGATGGTACAGAACGGCATAGGCAAGATGCAGTAGATGGTATTGAGTACAGTATATTCATATGAGATGAGTAATGTAGGGTATGTAAACATAAAAGTGGTATAGTTTAAAGTGGCTAGTGATACATGTGTGACATAAAGATGGCAAGATGCAGTAGATGATATAGAGTACAGTATATACATATACATATGAGATGAGTAATGTAGGGTTTGTAAACATTATATTATGTGCCATTGTTTGAAGTGGCTAGTGATACATTTTTTACTTCAATTTCCCTTATTAAAATGGCTGGAGTTGAGTCAGTGTGTTGGCAGCAGCCACTCAATGTTAGCGGTGGCTGTTTAACAGTCTGATGGCCTTGAGATAGAAGCTGTTTTTAAGAGTTGGGCCTGTTTGCCTGCTCACAGCCTGGGCATATGTGTGTATTTCATGTTGCGGCACTCTTTCTTTCCTTCTCTCTCCCTCTTTCCATATCCCACTGCCTCCTCTAACCTCTTCCCTCTCTTCCCTCTTCAGGTTTATCCTCATGGGGTGGTGGGTGGTGGGATGGCTCAGGACTGGGGGACCTAGATGATACACCACCCACTGGTGAGCTGTCATCCTCCACTGGTGAGCCATCGTCCTCCGCTGGTGAGCCGTCATCCTCCGCTGGTGAGCCGTCGTCCTCCGCTGGTGAGCCGTCGTCCTCCGCTGGTGAGCCGTCGTCCTCCGCTGGTGAGCCGTTGTCCTCCGCTGATGAGCCGTCGTCCACCCCCGGTGAGCCATCGTCCTCCGCTGGTGAGCCGTCATCCTCCGCTGGTGAGCCGTCGTCCTCCGCTGGTGAGCCGTCGTCCTCCGCTGGTGAGCCGTCGTCCTCCGCTGGTGAGCCGTTGTCCTCCGCTGATGAGCCGTCGTCCTCCGCTGATGAGCCGTCGTCCACCCCCGGTGAGCCGTCGTCCTCCCCCGGTGAGCCATCGTCCTCCGCTGATGAGCCGTCGTCCACCCCCGGTGAGCCGTCGTCCTCCCCCGGTGAGCCGTCGTCCTCCCCCGGTGAGCCGTCGTCCTCCCCCGGTGAGCCGTCGTCCTCCCCCGGTGAGCCGTCGTCCTCCCCCGGTGAGCCGTCGTCCTCCCCCGGTGAGCCGTCGTCCTCCGCCGGTGAGCCGTCGTCCTCCCCTGGTGAGCCGTCGTCCTCCCCTGGTGTGCCGTCGTCCTCCCCTGGTGTGCCGTTGTCCTCCGCTGTTGTGCCGTCGTCCTCCCCTGGTGTGCCGTCGTCCTCCCCTGGTGTGCCGTCGTCCTCCCCTGGTGTGCCGTCGTCCTCCCCTGGTATGCCGTCGTCCTCCCCTGGTGTGCCGTCGTCCTCCCCTGGTGTGCCGTCGTCCTCCCCTGGTGTGCCGTCATCCTCCCCTGGTGTGCCGTCGTCCTCCGCTGGTGAGCCATCAGCCTCCCCAGCCCTGCTCACCTCTACCCCGGCCACAGAGAACCAGTCCTCTGCCTCCACCTCCACCACTGCAGGGTGGGAGGCTATCCCAGACACATGGGTCCAAGTGACCCCATCAACAGGTGTGACCTCACCCCAGCCGGGTTATAGGAGAATGGAAGAGGTTACCACTAGTACCACTAGAGCAGATAGCATAGCCACCGCTGTGAGCGGGAGAGCGTTGGTGAAAGAGGAGGAAGGGAGTGCCCTGGGGGCATCCGACGAGGCCAGAGGGGAGATCCAGTTTACCGGTATCCCCGTTGGAACAACCAAACCCAAACTCAGGGTCCCTCCATCCAACAACAGAACCATGAGGAAGAACCAGTCACGAGCCAGTGGCAGCACAACCCAACCCGCAGTCAGCAGCTCCACAGCTGGATCAGACAACAGAGACTCTTCCCCTCCATCCAGACAAGGTGCTGGAGCTCCAGCCCCTCCACCCTCAGCCTCAGTCAGCCAGGGCAGCTCCAGGGTGGCATCTCCGTCCATATCCTGGGTCCCCACGGAGAGAGCTGGAGAGTGGGGTGGCGAGGGGCCGGAGAGAGAGCCCCTGGAGGTGCCCTCCGAACCACCAGTGGAGGAGGAGACAGCCTTGTCTCACTCACTCGACTCTGGGTTGCCTAGCAACATGGACGAGGAAGGTGGCAGAGGTGCCGGATTCAACCAAAGCAACGGAACTCTGGACTCCGCTGGTAAGTCCTGTCTGTCTGTCAGTTGATAAATAAATCAAACAAATGTAATTTAATTTTTAATCCAAAGATTTGCACACCAAGCTGAACAAAACACTAGCATCATATTCTTAGTTTCTCTCCATCAGGGCCTCAGTCACGGTGATCTCTGTACAATCCCCACGGTTGTTTCCTCGGTGCTGTTATTCAATGTGTTTTTCAATTCCGAGATTATAGCGTGTTGCCTTCCGACCTACAGAACACCTCATTCCAGACCTATTCTGTATGTACTCCCACTAGGGAATAGGAAGGTGGTCATGCTTCCGTAGATAGTCCTCTGATTAAGCGCCTGATTCAGTCTCTCTCTCTCCAGAGCTGTTTCTCACCTGATAGTGAATGGGGCTTGTAGCTGGTGCACCATATTTCCTGCTTCCTCTTAGGCATTCCTGCTGCATCACACATTCCTGTGGTGATTTATTTTGCTCTCTTGGAAACAGTTGATGTTGTCAACATGTTGTAGATATGTTGTATATTCATCAGAGGCTGAGATGTGATGCATATATGTAGAACCAAAAGATCGTGGCTAACAACAGTAAATTGTTTTGACAGAGACGTCAGAGAAAAGCATATCATTGATAGCACATGTTATGTGGTGTTGTTCATTGAGATGATAGCCTCTGGAGGGAAAGCGAGCAGTGTGCCATTTTACCGTCCTGTGTTAGCTCCTTGTTTCCATCCCTCACATTAGCAGCCCTGGTACACAAACAGAAACAATGCGTAGAGGAGCTCATGGAAGACTGGGTCTCACTAATAGGAGAGTGGTGGTCTCTCTCTCTCTCTCTCTCTCTCTCTCTCTCTCTGTCTCTGTCTCTCTCTCTCTCTCGCTCTCTCTCTCTCTCTCTCTCTCTCTCTCTCTCTCAGTTCCATTCAAGGGGCTTTATAGGCATAGGAAACATATGTTTACATTGCCAACTCAAGTGAAATTAATAAACAAAAGTGAAATAAACAAAAAGTGAACAGTAAATATTACACTCACAAGGTCCAAAATAATAGAGACATGTCCAATGTCCTATCATGTCTATAGACCGTGTTGTAACGATATGCAAATAGTTAAAGTAGGGGGAAAAAATAAACACAAATATAGGTTGTATTTACAATGGTGTTTGTTCTTCACTGGTTGACCTTTTCTTGTGGCAACTCGTCACAAATCTTGCACACAGTGGTGGCACGCTGTGGTATTTTACCCAATAGATATGGGAGATCATTAAAATTGGATTTGTTTTCGAATTCTTTGTGGGTCTGTGTAATCTGAGAAAAATATGTGTCTCTAATATGGTCATACATTTGTCAGGAGGTTAGGAAGTGCAGCTCAGTTTCCACCTCATTTTGTGGGCAGTGGACACATAGCCTGTCTTCTCTCAAGAGCCAGGTCTGCCTATGGCGTCCTCTCTCAATAGCAAGGCTGTACATAGTCTCTCCCTCCCTACCCTCTCTCTCTCTCTCTCTCTCTCTTTCTCTCACTCTCTCTCTCCCTCCATCTCTCTCTCTCACTCTGTTCTGTCAAAGTTGAGTGGTGGCCAGTGTTTGTGTTTTTCTTGACTGGATCAGAGTGGACCTCATCAGGCTGTGTAATCAATGAGGGGCTTCAGGGTCTCTCTCTCTCTTTTAAATAAATTGTAACGATCGTCGTTGGTGGAAGAAGGAGAGGACCAAGGTGCAGCGTGATACGTGTAATTACACTGAACACTAGAACAAAAATAACAAAAGGGAACAAACGAAACAGTCCTGTCTGGTACAGAGACAGAAAACAACTACCCACAACTCAAGGGCGAAAACAGGCTGCCTAAGTATGGTTCTCAATCAGAGACAATGATTGACAGCTGCCTCTGATTGGGAACCATACCAGGCCAAACACATAGAAATACAAACATAGAACAAAACATAGAATGCCCACCCCAACTCACGACCCTGACCAACCTAAAATAGAGACATAAAAAAAGGAACTAAGGTCAGGACGTGGCATAAATGCTTTATTGGCATGAATGGATGGTTGCCAAAGCAATGTATATGAAGTATTACATACATTAACAATATGTTTGAGCAACAATAATAAAATATATCAACAAAATAAAATAAAAACAGCAACAATTAATCAATTATGGGTGTATGACATTGTGGGAGTTATTGTCTCTCTAATATTATGACAGACCAGGACACAGCCTGCAGCAAGATCTACTGTCTCTCTCTCTAATATTATGACAGACCAGGACATAGCCTGCAGCAAGATCTACTGTCTCTCTCTAATATTATGACAGACCAGGACATAGCCTGCAGCAAGATCTACTGTCTCTCTCTCTAATATTATGACAGACCAGGACATAGCCTGCAGCAAGATCTACTGTCTCTCTCTCTAATATTATGACAGACCAGGACATAGCCTGCAGCAAGATCTACTGTCTCTCTAATATTATGACAGACCAGGACACAGCCTGCAGCAAGATCTACTGTCTCTCTCTCTAATATTATGACAGACCAGGACATAGCCTGCAGCAAGATCTACTGTCTCTCTCTAATATTATGACAGACCAGGACATAGCCTGCAGCAAGATCTACTGTCTCTCTAATATTATGACAGACCAGGACATAGCCTGCAGCAAGATCTACTGTCTCTCTCTAATATTATGACAGACCAGGACATAGCCTGCAGCAAGATCTACTGTCTCTCTAATATTATGACAGACCAGGACATAGCAAGATCTACTGTCTCTCTAATATTATGACAGACCAGGACATAGCCTGCAGCAAGATCTACTGTCTCTCTAATATTATGACAGACCAGGACATAGCCTGCAGCAAGATCTACTGTCTCTCTCTAATATTATGACAGACCAGGACATAGCCTGCAGCAAGATCTACTGTCTCTCTAATATTATGACAGACCAGGACATAGCAAGATCTACTGTCTCTCTAATATTATGACAGACCAGGACATAGCCTGCAGCAAGATCTACTGTCTCTCTCTAATATTATGACAGACCAGGACATAGCCTGCAGCAAGATCTACTGTCTCTCTAATATTATGACAGACCAGGACATAGCCTGCAGCAAGATCTACTGTCTCTCTCTAATATTATGACAGACCAGGACATAGCCTGCAGCAAGATCTACTGTCTCTCTAATATTATGACAGACCAGGACATAGCAAGATCTACTGTCTCTCTAATATTATGACAGACCAGGACATAGCCTGCAGCAAGATCTACTGTCTCTCTAATATTATGACAGACCAGGACATAGCCTGCAGCAAGATCTACTGTCTCTCTAATATTATGACAGACCAGGACATAACCTGCAGCAAGATCTACTGTCTCTATGTTTTTTCCCCTAACAAAATGCATATTATCTCCTCTCTCTTTCTCTCATGCTCCCTTCTCTCTCTCTCTCCCTCTCTCACCTCTTCCTTTCTCTCTTTCTCTCACCCTCCCTGTCTCTCTGCCTCTCCCTCTCTCTCTCACAAACCCTATCACATCCTCTTTTTATCTCTCTCACAACCTCACACATACTCTCTTTCTCTCTTCTTCTCAACCTCTTCCCCTCTCTCTCACTCAACCTTTCACCTCCTCCCTTTCTATCTCTCTATAACGACACAGGATGAGACCCAGATGCAGACAGGAGGCAGATGGTTAGAGTCTCAGAGATTTATTATATACATGGGGTAGGCAAATGGCAGGACCAGGACAGGCGGAGATCAGTAATAATAATAAGAGTCAGGCAGGCGTAGAACAGCCGGCAGACTCAGGGTCAGGGCAAGCAAAAACAGGTCGGAACTGGGAAGACTAGAACACAAACTAGAAAGAAGGAAAAACATGTAAAAACACACTGGGACGACTTGACGAGACAAGACAAACTGGCAACAGACAGACAGAAAACGCAGGTATAAGTACACAGGAGATACTGGGGAAATATGAGACACCTGATGGGAGGTGGAGTCAAGCAAATCAAATCAAATCAAATCAAATCAAATTTTATTTGTCACATACACATGGTTAGCAGATGTTAATGCGAGTGTAGCGAAATGCTTGTGCTTCTAGTTCCGACAATGCAGTAATAACAAGTAATCTAACTAACAATTCCAAAACTACTGTCTTGTACACAGTGTAAGGGGATAAAGAATATGTACATAAGGATTTATGAATGAGTGATGGTACAGAGCAGTATAGGCAAGATACAGTAGATGGTATCGGGTACAGTATGTACAAATGAGATGAGTATGTAAACAAAGTGGCATAGTATAGTATAAAGTGGCTAGTGATACATGTATTACATAAGGATACCGTCGATGATATAGAGTACAGTATATACGTATGCATATGAGATGAATAATGTAGGGTAAGTAACATTTATATAAGGTAGCATTGTTTAAAGTGGCTAGTGATATATTTACATCATTTCCCATCAATTCCCATTATTAAAGTGGCTGGAGTTGAGTCAGTGTCAGTGTGTTGGCAGCAGCCACTCAGTGTTAGTGGTGGCTGTTTAACAGTCTGATGGCCTTGAGATAGAAGCTGTTTTTCAGTCTCTCGGTCCCAGCTTTGATGCACCTGTACTGACCTCGCCTTCTGGATGATAGCGGGGTGAACAGGCAGTGGCTCGGGTGGTTGATGTCCTTGATGATCTTTATGGCCTTCCTGTGACATCGGGTGGTGTAGGTAAGCACAAGACAGGTGAAACAGATCAGGGCTCACTCTCGCTCACTCTCTTTGTCACGCTCTCACCCTCCCTCTATCCATTGTTCTCCATTTCTCCACCCCTCTCCTTCTCTTATTGTAGTTTACATTATTAATTTACAGCATAATGTTTCAAAAGGTCTGTTGGTCTGTTGGTCTGTTGCTCTGATGGTGTGTTGCTCTGTTGCTCTGTTGATGTGATGGTGTGTTGGTGTGATGGTCTGTTGATGTGATGGTCTGACGGTGTGTTGGTCTGACGGTGTGTTGGTCTGTTGCTCTGTTGGTGTGATGGTGTGTTGGTGTGATGGTGTGATGGTGTGTTGGTGTGATGGTCTGAAGGCGTGATGGTCTGATGGTGTGTTGGTCTTATGGTGTGATGGTCTGTTGCTCTGTTGCTCTGATGGTGTGATGGTCTGATGGTGTGTTGGTCTGATAGTCTGATGGTGTGTTGGTGTGATGGTCTCTTGGTCTGATGGTGTGATGGTGTGTTGGTCTGTTGCTCTGTTGGTGTGTTGGTCTGATGGTCTGATGGTGTGATGGTCTGTTGCTCTGTTGGTGTGATGGTGTGATGGTGTGTTGGTGTGATGGTCTGATGGCGTGATGGTCTGATGGTGTGTTGGTCTTATGGTGTGATGGTCTGTTGCTCTGTTGGTGTGTTGGTGTGATGGTGTGATGGTGTGTTGGTGTGATGGTCTGAAGGCGTGATGGTCTGATGGTGTGTTGGTCTTATGGTGTGATGGTCTGTTGCTCTGTTGCTCTGATGGTGTGATGGTCTGATGGTGTGTTGGTCTGATAGTCTGATGGTGTGTTGGTGTGATGGTCTCTTGGTCTGATGGTGTGATGGTGTGTTGGTCTGTTGCTCTGTTGGTGTGTTGGTCTGATGGTCTGATGGTGTGATGGTCTGTTGCTCTGTTGGTGTGTTGGTGTGATGGTGTGATGGTGTGTTGGTGTGATGGTCTGATGGCGTGATGGTCTGATGGTCTGATGGTCTGATGGTGTGATGGTCTGTTGCTCTGTTGGTGTGTTGGTGTGATGGTGTGATGGTGTGTTGGTGTGATGGTCTGATGGCGTGATGGTCTGATGGTGTGTTGGTCTTATGGTGTGATGGTCTGTTGCTCTGTTGCTCTGATGGTCTGATGGTCTGTTGGTGTGTTGGTCTGATGGTGTGATGGTGTGAGGGTCTGTTGGTGTGATGGTCTGTTGGTCTGATGGTGTGTTGGTCTGATGGTGTGTTGGTGTGTTGGTCTGATGGTGTGTTGGTGTGTTGGTCTGATGGTGTGATGGTGTGATGGTCTGTTGCTCTGTTGGTCTGATGGTCTGATGGTCTGTTGGTGTGATGGTGTGTTGCTCTGTTGGTCTGATGGTGTGTTGGTCTGATGGTCTGATGGTCTGTTGGTGTGTTGGTCTGATGGTCTGTTGGTCTGATGGTGTGTTGGTCTGATGGTGTGATGGTGTGATGGTCTGTTGGTGTGATGGTGTGTTGGTGTGATGTTCTGTTGGTCTGATGGTGTGTTGGTCTGATGGTGTGTTGGTGTGATGGTCTGATGGTCAAATTATGTGATGGTGTGATGGTCTGTTGGTGTGATGGTGTGTTGGTGTGATGGTCTGTTGGTGTGATGGTGTGTTGGTGTGATGTTCTGTTGGTATGATGGTGTGTTGGTGTGATGGTCTGTTGGTCTGATGGTGTGTTGGTCTGATGGTGTGATGGTGTGATGGTCTGTTGGTGTGATGGTCTGTTGGTGTGATGGTGTGATGTTGTGATGGTGTGATGGTCAAATGGTGTGTTGCTCTGTTGGTCAGATGGTGTGTTGGTGTGATGGTCTGATGGTGTGTTGGTGTGTTGGTATGATGGTCTGTTGGTGTGATGGTGTGTTGGTGTGATGGTGTGTTGGTGTGATGGTGTGTTGGTGTGATGGTCTGATGGTGTGTTGGTGTGATGGTCTGATGGTCTGATGGTCTGTTGGTGTGATGGTCTGATGGTCTGATGATCTGATGATCTGATGGTGTGATGGTGTGTTGGTGTGATGGTCTGTTGGTCTGATGGTGTGTTGGTCTGATGGTGTGATTGTGTATTGGTCTGATGGTCTGATGGTCTGATGATCTGATGATCTGTTGGTATGATGGTGTGTTGGTGTGATGGTCTGTTGGTCTGATGGTGTGTTGGTCTGATGGTGTGATGGTGTGATGGTCTGTTGGTGTGATGGTCTGTTGGTGTGATGGTGTGATGTTGTGATGGTGTGATGGTCAAATGGTGTGTTGGTTTGATGGTCTGATGTCCTGATGGTGTGTAGGTCTGATGGTGTGTTGGTCTGATGGTGTGTTGCTCTGTTGGTCTGATGGTGTGTTGGTGTGATGGTCTGATGGTGTGTTGGTGTGTTGGTGTGATGGTCTGTTGGTGTGATGGTGTGTTGGTGTGATGGTGTGTTGGTGTGATGGTGTGTTGGTGTGATGGTCTGATGGTGTGTTGGTGTGATGGTCTGATGGTCTGTTGGTGTGATGGTCTGATGGTCTGATGATCTGATGATCTGATGGTGTGATGGTGTGTTGGTCTGATGGTCTGTTGGTATGATGGTGTGTTGGTGTGATGGTCTGTTGGTCTGATGGTGTGTTGGTCTGATCGTGTGTTGGTGTGATGGTCTGTTGGTATGATGGTGTGTTGGTGTGATGGTCTGTTGGTCTGATGGTGTGTTGGTCTGATCGTGTGTTGGTGTGATGGTCTGTTTCTCTGTTGGTCTGATGGTGTGTTGCTTTGTTGGTGTGATGGTGTGTTGGTGTGATGGTCTGATGGTGTGATGGTGTGATGGTCTGTTGCTCTGTTGGTCTGTTGGTCTGATGGTGTGTTGGTGTGATGGTCTGATGGTCAAATGATGTGATGGTGTGTTGGTCTGATGGTCTGTTGGTGTGATGGTGTGATGTTGTGATGGTGTGATGGTCAAATGGTGTGTTGGTTTGATGGTCTGATGTCCTGATGGTGTGTAGGTCTGATGGTGTGTTGGTCTGATGGTGTGTTGCTCTGTTGGTCTGATGGTGTGTTGGTGTGATGGTCTGATGGTCTGTTGGATTGTTGGTCTGTTGGTGTGTTGGTTTGATGGTCTGTTGGTGTGATGGTGTGTTGGTATGATGGTCTGTTGGTGTGTTGGTGTGATGGTGTGTAGGTGTGATGGTGTGTTGGTGTGATGGTCTGATGGTGTGTTGGTGTGATGGTCTGATGGTCTGTTGGTGTGATGGTCTGATGGTCTGATGATCTGATGGTCTGATGATCTGATGGTGTGATGGTGTGTTGGTCTGATGGTGTGTTGGTGTGTTGGTCTGATGGTATGATGGTGTGATGCTCTGATGGTGTGTTGGTGTGATGGTGTGTTGCTCTGTTGGTCTGATTGTGTGATGGTGTGATGCTCTGATGGTGTGTTGGTGTGATGGTCTGTTGGTCTGTTGGTCTGTTGGTGTAATGCTCTGTTGGTCTGTTGGTCTGATGGTGTGATTGTGTATTGGTCTGATGGTCTGTTGGTGTGATGGTGTGATGGTGTGATGGTCTGATGGTGTGTTGGTGTGATGGTCTGTTGGTCTGTTGCTCTGTTGGTCTGATGGTGTAATGCTCTGTTGGTCTGTTGGTCTGATGGTGTGATTGTGTATTGGTCTGATGGTCTGTTGGTGTGATGGTGTGATGGTGTGATGGTCTGATGGTGTGTTGGTGTGATGGTCTGTTGGTCTGTTGCTCTGTTGGTCTGATGGTGTGCTGGTCTGATGGAGTGTTGGTGTGTTGCTCTGTTGGTCTGTTGGTCTGATGGTGTGATTGTGTATTGGTCTGATGGTCTCTTGGTGTGTTGGATTGTTGGTCTGTTGGTGTGATGGTCTTTTGTTGTGATGGTGTGTTGGTCTGATGGTGTGATGCTCTGTTGCTCTGTTGGTCTGTTGGTGTGATTGTGTATTGGTCTGATGGTCTGTTGGTGTGATGGTGTGTTGGTGTGTTGGTCTGTTAATGTGATGGCGTGATGGTGCATAGGTCCAGGTGCAGGGTGAAGAGAGCCTGTCAGCTCATTCACTGGCCACACACACACACACACACACACACGCACACGCACACGCACACGCACACACACACACACACACACTTTATTGGTACTCTGGCTATCATAAAGGCTCCCAAAAGTGGGGGTCAATTGCTATGAAAGACAGAAAGACATTTATAACCAAAGCATAACACAGGAGCCGGACAGAGAAGATAGCAATGACTTTGTTAATAGGCCACAAATACAGTATAATATCAGAGATTCTAATTTAGCCAATGATTATGTCATACTGTGGTGGTGTGTTTTGTTCTACTCCTGTTACATGATGATTATTGTGAGGATGTCAGACAGTCAGAGATGTCTGCTATGTGGAAGACAGAATGAGCCTGCGGGATAATCATAGCCTGGGAATGGATTTTTATCCTTGTGAATGCTGGGTAAACTCTCTCACACACACACACACACACACACACACACACACACACACACACACACACACACACACACACACACACACACACACACACACACACACACACACACACACACACAGACACACACACACAGACACACACACACACACACGATTGTGCTGTGTCTCCATCTTCAACCGTTCCTTCCGATATATCATGATTATGTCATATCATAATTAATATCAGCAGTTTAATAAGTGCTGAGAGAAACGAGGTATTTAACCTCAGACATAATGAGGTAAGATGAAAATGGATTGCCCTCTATATCCACTGCAGATCCAGCCTGGGATCCTTTTCCAACTGGTAACCATGACAACAGAGACCAGCAGGAAGGGGATGGCTGGTTGAAGTTTGGTTCTGGGGATAGTTGTCCTGTGTGGTTGGTTGCCTGTCCTTAGTGTCCTGGTCCCAGTGTGGTTGGTTGCCTGTCCTTAGTGTCCTGGTCCCAGTGTGTTTGGTTGCCTGTCCTTAGTGTCCTGGTCCCAGTGTGTTTGGTTGCCTGTCCTTAGTGTCCTGGTCCCAGTGTGGTTGGTTGCCTGTCCTTAGTGTCCTGGTCCCAGTGTGGTTGGTTGCCTGTCCTTAGTGTCCTGGTCCCAGTGTGGTTGGTTGCCTGTCCTTAGTGTCCTGGTCCCAGTGTGTTTGGTTGCCTGTCCTTAGTGTCCTGGTCCGAATGTGGTTGGTTGCCTGTCCTTAGTGTCCTGGTCCCAGTGTGTTTGGTTGCCTGTCCTTAGTGTCCTGGTCCCAGTGTGTTTGGTTGCCTGTCCTTAGTATCCTGATCCCAGTGTGGTTGGTTGCCTGTCCTTAGTGTTCTGGTCCCAGTGTGTTTGGTTGCCTGTCCTTAGTGTCCTGGTCCCAGTGTGTTTGGTTGCCTGTCCTTAGTGTCCTGGTCCCAGTGTGGTTGGTTGCCTGTCCTTAGTGTCCTGGTCCCAGTGTGATTGGTTGCCTGTCCTTAGTGTCCTGGTCCCAGTGTGGTTGGTTGCCTGTCCTTAGTGTCCTGGTCCCAGTGTGGTTGATTGCCTGTCCTTAGTATCCTGATCCCAGTGTGGTTGGTTGCCTGTCCTTAGTGTCCTGGTCCCAGTGTGATTGGTTGCCTGTCCTTAGTGTCCTGGTCCCAGTGTGGTTGGTTGCCTGTCCTTAGTGTCCTGGTCCCAGTGTGGTTGGTTGCCTGTCCTTAGTGTCCTGATCCCAGTGTGGTTGGTTGCCTGTCCTTAGTGTCCTGGTCCCAGTGTGATTGGTTGCCTGTCCTTAGTGTCCTGGTCCCAGTGTGTTTGGTTGCCTGTCCTTAGTGTCCTGGTCCCAGTGTGGTTGGTTGCCTGTCCTTAGTGTCCTGGTCCCAGTGTGGTTGATTGCCTGTCCTTAGTATCCTGATCCCAGTGTGGTTGGTTGCCTGTCCTTAGTGTCCTGGTCCCAGTGTGATTGGTTGCCTGTCCTTAGTGTCCTGGTCCCAGTGTGGTTGGTTGCCTGTCCTTAGTGTCCTGGTCCCAGTGTGGTTGGTTGCCTGTCCTTAGTGTCCTGATCCCAGTGTGGTTGGTTGCCTGTCCTTAGTGTCCTGGTCCCAGTGTGGTTGGTTGCCTGTCCTTAGTGTCCTGGTCCCAGTGTGGTTGGTTGCCTGTCCTTAGTGTCCTGGTCCCAGTGTGGTTGGTTGCCTGTCCTTAGTGTCCTGGTCCCAGTGTGGTTGGTTACCTGTCCTTAGTGTCCTGGTCCCAGTGTGATTGGTTGCCTGTCCTTAGTGTCCTGGTCCCAGTGTGGTTGGTTGCCTGTCCTTAGTGTCCTGGTCCCAGTGTGGTTGATTGCCTGTCCTTAGTATCCTGATCCCAGTGTGGTTGGTTGCCTGTCCTTAGTGTCCTGGTCCCAGTGTGATTGGTTGCCTGTCCTTAGTGTCCTGGTCCGAATGTGGTTGGTTGCCTGTCCTTAGTGTCCTGGTCCCAGTGTGTTTGGTTGCCTGTCCTTAGTGTCCTGGTCCCAGTGTGTTTGGTTGCCTGTCCTTAGTATCCTGATCCCAGTGTGGTTGGTTGCCTGTCCTTAGTGTCCTGGTCCCAGTGTGTTTGGTTGCCTGTCCTTAGTGTCCTGGTCCCAGTGTGTTTGGTTGCCTGTCCTTAGTGTCCTGGTCCCAGTGTGGTTGGTTGCCTGTCCTTAGTGTCCTGGTCCCAGTGTGATTGGTTGCCTGTCCTTAGTGTCCTGGTCCCAGTGTGGTTGGTTGCCTGTCCTTAGTGTCCTGGTCCCAGTGTGGTTGATTGCCTGTCCTTAGTATCCTGATCCCAGTGTGGTTGGTTGCCTGTCCTTAGTGTCCTGGTCCCAGTGTGATTGGTTGCCTGTCCTTAGTGTCCTGGTCCCAGTGTGGTTGGTTGCCTGTCCTTAGTGTCCTGGTCCCAGTGTGGTTGGTTGCCTGTCCTTAGTGTCCTGATCCCAGTGTGGTTGGTTGCCTGTCCTTAGTGTCCTGGTCCCAGTGTGATTGGTTGCCTGTCCTTAGTGTCCTGGTCCCAGTGTGTTTGGTTGCCTGTCCTTAGTGTCCTGGTCCCAGTGTGGTTGGTTGCCTGTCCTTAGTGTCCTGGTCCCAGTGTGGTTGATTGCCTGTCCTTAGTATCCTGATCCCAGTGTGGTTGGTTGCCTGTCCTTAGTGTCCTGGTCCCAGTGTGATTGGTTGCCTGTCCTTAGTGTCCTGGTCCCAGTGTGGTTGGTTGCCTGTCCTTAGTGTCCTGGTCCCAGTGTGGTTGGTTGCCTGTCCTTAGTGTCCTGATCCCAGTGTGGTTGGTTGCCTGTCCTTAGTGTCCTGGTCCCAGTGTGGTTGGTTGCCTGTCCTTAGTGTCCTGGTCCCAGTGTGGTTGGTTGCCTGTCCTTAGTGTCCTGGTCCCAGTGTGGTTGGTTGCCTGTCCTTAGTGTCCTGGTCCCAGTGTGGTTGGTTACCTGTCCTTAGTGTCCTGGTCCCAGTGTGATTGGTTGCCTGTCCTTAGTGTCCTGGTCCCAGTGTGGTTGGTTGCCTGTCCTTAGTGTCCTGGTCCCAGTGTGGTTGATTGCCTGTCCTTAGTATCCTGATCCCAGTGTGGTTGGTTGCCTGTCCTTAGTGTCCTGGTCCCAGTGTGATTGGTTGCCTGTCCTTAGTGTCCTGGTCCCAGTGTGGTTGGTTGCCTGTCCTTAGTGTCCTGGTCCCAGTGTGGTTGGTTGCCTGTCCTTAGTGTCCTGGTCCCAGTGTGGTTGGTTGCCTGTCCTTAGTGTCCTGGTCCCAGTGTGGTTGGTTGCCTGTCCTTAGTGTCCTGGTCCCAGTGTGGTTGGTTGCCTGTCCTTAGTGTCCTGGTCCCAGTGTGGTTGGTTGCCTGTCCTTAGTATCCTGATCCCAGTGTGGTTGGTTGCCTGTCCTTAGTGTCCTGGTCCCAGTGTGGTTGGTTGCCTGTCCTTAGTGTCCTGGTCCCAGTGTAGTTGGTTGCCTGTCCTTAGTGTCCTGGTCCCAGTGTGGTTGGTTACATGTCCTTAGTGTCCTGGTCCCAGTGTGGTTGGTTGCCTGTCCTTAGTGTCCTGGTCCCAGTGTGGTTGGTTGCCTGTCCTTAGTGTCCTGGTCCCAGTGTGGTTGGTTACCTGTCCTTAGTGTCCTGGTCCCAGTGTGGTTGGTTGCCTGTCCTTAGTATCCTGATCCCAGTGTGGTTGGTTGCCTGTCCTTAGTGTCCTGGTCCCAGTGTGGTTGGTTGCCTGTCCTTAGTGTCCTGGTCCCAGTGTGGTTGGTTACCTGTCCTTAGTGTCCTGGTCCCAGTGTGGTTGGTTGCCTGTCCTTAATGTCCTGGTCCCAGTGTGGTTGGTTGCCTGTCCTTAGTGTCCTGATCCCAGTGTGGTTGGTTGCCTGTCCTTAGTGTCCTGGTCCCAGTGTGGTTGGTTGCCTGTCCTTAGTGTCCTGGTCCCAGTGTGGTTGGTTGCCTGTCCTTAGTGTCCTGGTCCCAGTGTGGTTGGTTGCCTGTCCTTAGTGTCCTGGTCCCAGTGTGGTTGGTTGCCTGTCCTTAGTGTCCTGGTCCCAGTGTGGTTGGTTGCCTGTCCTTAGTGTCCTGGTCCCAGTGTGGTTGGTTGCCTGTCCTTAGTATCCTGATCCCAGTGTGGTTGGTTGCCTGTCCTTAGTGTCCTGGTCCCAGTGTGGTTGGTTGCCTGTCCTTAGTGTCCTGGTCCCAGTGTGGTTGGTTGCCTGTCCTTAGTGTCCTGGTCCCAGTGTGGTTGGTTACCTGTCCTTAGTGTCCTGGTCCCAGTGTGGTTGGTTGCCTGTCCTTAGTGTCCTGGTCCCAGTGTGGTTGGTTGCCTGTCCTTAGTGTCCTGGTCCCAGTGTGGTTGGTTACCTGTCCTTAGTGTCCTGGTCCCAGTGTGGTTGGTTGCCTGTCCTTAGTGTCCTGGTCCCAGTGTGGTTGGTTGCCTGTCCTTAGTGTCCTGGTCCCAGTGTGGTTGGTTGCCTGTCCTTAGTGTCCTGGTCCCAGTGTGGTTGGTTGCCTGTCCTTAGTGTCCTGGTCCCAGTGTGGTTGGTTGCATGTCCTTAGTATCCTGATCCCAGTGTGGTTGGTTGCCTGTCCTTAGTGTCCTGGTCCCAGTGTGGTTGGTTGCCTGTCCTTAGTGTCCTGGTCCCAGTGTGGTTGGTTGCCTGTCCTTAGTGTCCTGGTCCCAGTGTGGTTGGTTGCCTGTCCTTAGTGTCCTGGTCCCAGTGTGGTTGGTTGCCTGTCCTTAGTGTCCTGGTCCCAGTGTGGTTGGTTACCTGTTCTTAGTGTCCTGGTCCCAGTGTGGTTGGTTGCCTGTCCTTAGTGTCCTGGTCCCAGTGTGGTTGGTTGCCTGTCCTTAGTGTCCTGGTCCCAGTGTGGTTGGTTGCCTGTCCTCAGTATCCTGGTCCCAGTGTGGTTGGTTGCCTGCCCTTAGTGTCCTGGTCCCAGTGTGGTTGGTTGCCTGTCCTTAGTGTCCTGGTCCCAGTGTGGTTGGTTGCCTGTCCTTAGTGTCCTGGTCCCAGTGTGGTTGGTTGCCTGTCCTTAGTGTCCTGGTCCCAGTGTGGTTGATTGCCTGTCCTTAGTGTCCTGGTCCCAGTGTGGTTGGTTGCCTGTCCTTAGTGTCCTGGTCCCAGTGTGGTTGGTTGCCTGTCCTTAGTGTCCTGGTCCCAGTGTGGTTGGTTGCCTGTCCTTAGTGTCCTGGTCCCAGTGTGGTTGGTTGCCTGCCCTTAGTGTCCTGGTCCCAGTGTGGTTGGTTGCCTGTCCTTAGTGTCCTGGTCCCAGTGTGGTTGGTTGCCTGTCCTTAGTGTCCTGGTCCCAGTGTGGTTGGTTGCATGTCCTTAGTGTCCTGGTCCCAGTGTGGTTGGTTGCCTGTCCTTAGTGTCCTGGTCCCAGTGTGGTTGGTTGCCTGTCCTTAGTGTCCTGGTCCCAGTGTGGTTGGTTGCCTGTCCTTAGTGTCCTGGTCCCAGTGTGGTTGGTTGCCTGTCCTTAGTGTCCTGGTCCCAGTGTGGTTGGTTGCCTGTCCTTAGTGTCCTGGTCCCAGTGTGGTTGGTTGCCTGTCCTTAGTGTCCTGGTCCCAGTGTGGTTGGTTGCCTGTCCTTAGTGTCCTGGTCCCAGTGTGGTTGGTTGCCTGTCCTTAGTGTCCTGGTCCCAGTGTGGTTGGTTGCCTGTCCTTAGTGTCCTGGTCCCAGTGTGGTTGGTTGCCTGCCCTTAGTGTCCTGGTCCCAGTGTGGTTGGTTGCCTGTCCTTAGTGTCCTGGTCCCAGTGTGGTTGGTTGCCTGTCCTTAGTGTCCTGGTCCCAGTGTGGTTGGTTGCATGTCCTTAGTGTCCTGGTCCCAGTGTGGTTGGTTGCCTGTCCTTAGTGTCCTGGTCCCAGTGTGGTTGGTTGCCTGTCCTTAGTGTCCTGGTCCCAGTGTGGTTGGTTGCCTGTCCTTAGTGTCCTGGTCCCAGTGTGGTTGGTTGCCTGTCCTTAGTGTCCTGGTCCCAGTGTGGTTGGTTGCCTGTCCTTAGTGTCCTGGTCCCAGTGTGGTTGGTTGCCTGTCCTTAGTGTCCTGGTCCCAGTGTGGTTGGTTGCCTGTCCTTAGTGTCCTGGTCCCAGTGTGGTTGGTTGCCTGTCCTTAGTGTCCTGGTCCCAGTGTGGTTGGTTGCCTGTCCTTAGTGTCCTGGTCCCAGTGTGGTTGGTTGCCTGTCCTTAGTGTCCTGGTCCCAGTGTGGTTGGTTGCCTGTCCTTAGTGTCCTGGTCCCAGTGTGGTTGGTTGCCTGTCCTTAGTGTCCTGGTCCCAGTGTGGTTGGTTGCCTGTCCTTAGTGTCCTGGTCCCAGTGTGGTTGGTTGCCTGTCATTAGTGTCCTGGTCCCAGTGTGGTTGGTTGCCTGTCCTTAGTATCCTGATCCCAGTGTGGTTGGTTGCCTGTCCTTAGTGTCCTGGTCCCAGTGTGGTTGGTTGCCTGTCCTTAGTGTCCTGGTCCCAGTGTGGTTGGTTGCCTGTCCTTAGTGTCGTGGTCCCAGATTCCCAAAACTGCCATTGTTTCCTTAACTATAGACTTCAGAAGAAAGTTAAGTAAAGTTGATTTTCCTCAAAAAGCTTCTTGGACATTTTCTGGCGCTATTTCTCATGTTTCTCCTTCAGCAAAACGTTAAGAAGAAATTAGATTCTGTTATTGGAAAAGTTATTGGAAATGTTGTTAATTCCAAGATAGCCAAACCCCTCATCTCAAACTCAGGGCAGTTAGAGAAAAAGCTCATGAAAGCAATTGAACATGTTTAATTCACTCACAAACTTCTGAAAGTGAAAGTTTCAGTATTGGTTATTTTAAATCCAAGAACATGTTTTCGAACAGTAATCTAAGAAATATGCTAACATGATTGCCATTGCTAGCTAATTAGCTAGGTAAAACGGTTTCCTAGCAACAAACATCTTAAGAAGATTTTTAAGAAGATATTTGAGAAAGTTCATAAGAAAATCATTAAATCTTAAGATATTGTTGAGGAATTGCACTTATCTTATGAATGTATTTTTTTTCTTAAGTTTTTGCGTAGGAAGTGTTTTGTGAATCTGGGCCCTGTAGCAGAATCAGACTCAGCATAGCACTGAGGTTACTCTGCACTTCCATGTCAGTCCAATGCAGAGAGATGCATGAACTTCATGGTTCAGTCATTTAAGGTGGAGATAGAGGTGTTGTGTGTGTGTGGGTGTACGTGCTTGTGTGTGTGCGCATTTGTGTGTGTCTGTATGTGTGTGCGTGCATTCATGCATGCATGTTGTGTAGGCTATGGGTCTCTATACACCTGAGGGGAAGAGAAACAGAGTGAGAAAGGGGGGTGGGGGAAGTGGGAAGGGGGGAAGGGGGATTGTAAATTGCATCAAGATAAAGAAGGCAGCAGAGGTGTCTGTGCTCTTGGCAACATTTACTACAACTACTAGATTAACTTATTCACACTTGAGGATGGTTATTGTAAATAAGAGCTCTGCCCTCAAGTCTGAGGATATCTTATTACTTTATGCCTGGCAACAGCACAGCAAAAAACTAGACTTACATGCATAATGTTTGGCATGCATTCATGCTGCCTTAGGCAGTTACTGTACCTCATCTGTTTTTGCTTGGATTGCTAAAGCAGGTGTCTTGCTTATCACTGAAATTAGAATAGAAAACCTACCAAGGTCATTTCAGCTGCACTACCCTCCCAATGTGTGATAGAGAAGAAATGCTTCATTCTCCTGTGCTTTGCACCTTCAAAAGGAGACCCAGATTATGGCTACTATTTTATATTTGACTCAAGTCGTTTTCACCAAATGCCTTTCCCCTTCAGTCTCAAATGTTATAGAAAGGATATATTTTTGCTCAAAGAAGCTGTTTAAACCATGACAATAAGCTTGTGTGAAGTCTGATAATAGCAGTGACTCTAGTCTTTTGTAGTTGTATAAGTGAATCTCCATCCATTTAGGTGTGTCAATGGGTCCTTTCTGAGGACTGGGACTGTCTGAGACTGACAAGTCTGTCATGCATCTAAAATGAATGAACCGTTTTCCACTATCATCTAATCTCTCTCTTTCTCTCTCTTTCTGTCTCTCTCTCTCTCTCTCTCTCTCTCTGTCTTTCTCCCTCTCTCTTTTTCTCTGTTTCTCTCTCTTTCTGTTTCTCTCGCTCTTTCTCTCTCTCTCTGCCTCTCTCTCTCTCTCTTGTATCTCACTTTCTCTCCCTCTTTCTCTTTTCCTTTTTCTTTCACCATATCCTGCATTCTCTCTCTCTCTCTCTCTCTATTTCTCTCTTTATTTCTCTCTCTTTTTTTCTGTTTCTCTCGCTCTTTCTGTTTCTCTCGCTCTTTCTCTCACTGTCTCTCGCCCTCTCTCTTTCTCACTTTCTCTCCCTCTTTCTCTCTCTATCCTGCATTCTCTCTCTCTCTATCTCTCTCTCTATCTCTCTCTCTTTCTCTCGTTTTCTCTCTGTTTATCTCTCTCTTTCTGTTTCTCTCGCTCTTTCTCTCACTCTCTCGCTCTCTCTTTCTCACTTTCTCTCTCTCCCTCTCTCTCTCGCTCTCTCTCTATTTCTGTTTCTCTCGCTCTTTCTCTCACTCTTGCTCTCTCTTTTTCTCACTTTCTCTCCCTCTTTCTCTTTTCCTTTTTCTCTCACCATATCCTGCATTCTCTCTCTCTCTCTCTCTCTCTCTCTCTCTCTCTCTCTCTCTCTCTCTCTCTCTCTCTCTCTCTTTCTCTCTTTTCTTTCTGTTTCTCTCACTCTTTCTGTTTCTCTCGCTCTTTCTCTCAATCTCTCTCGCCCTCTCTCTTTCTCACTTTCTCTCCCTCTTTCTCTTTTCCTTTTTTCTCTCTCTATTCTGCATTCTCTCTCTCTATCTCTCTCTCTCTTTCTCTCTTTTTCTCTCTCACTTTCTGTTTCTCTCGCTCTTTCTCTCACTCTCTCGCTCTCTCTCTTTCTCACTTTCTCTCCCTCTTTCTCTTTTCCTTTTTTCTCTCTCTATCTCTCTCTCTCTTTCTCTCTTTTTCTCTCTCTTTCTGTTTCTCTTGCTCTTTCTCTCACTCTCTCGCTCTCTCTCTTTCTCACTTTGTCTCCCTCTTTCTCTTTTCCTTTTTTTTCACTCTCTCTCTCTCTCTCTCTCTCTCTCTCTCTCTCTCTCTCTTTCTCTCTCTTTCTCTCGCTCTCTTTCTGTTTCTCTCGCTCTTTCTCTCACTCTCTCGCTCTCTGTTTCTCACTTTCTTTCTCTCTATCTCTTTAAAACTCAATCTCTTTCTCACTTTCTCTTTCTCTCTCTTTCTCTGATTCTCTCGCTCTCTTTCTCGGTTTCTCTCGCTCTCTGTTTCTCTCTCTCTTTCTTTCTCTCTGTTTCTTCTCTCTCTGTCTCTCTCTCCCTGATCAGGTGAGGAGGAGCCCTGTGTGACCAACCCGTGTGTACATGAAGGGAAGTGTCTACCTCAGGGCAAGGGCTACAGCTGTTACTGCCCACAGGGCTTCACAGGGGAGAACTGTGAGATCGGTGAGTTTACACCACACACACACACACACACACACACACACACACACACACACACACACACACACACACACACACACACACACACACACACACACACACACACACACACACACACACAAACGTTCCATCACCCTTTAGACAAGGGTTGGGAGGTTAGAGGTCAGCATCCTATCTTCCTTGTCTTACTGTTTATCAAACTCAATAGCAACTGTGTGAATCTGTGACTTTCTTCCTTAAGGTCAGCTTACTTGTCTAGCTCAGCCCTGACTCAGATTCACAACAAACCCTGCAGGGTCATCCCTCATTCAGTGCCTGAGAGACAGTGCCAGACACTAATCATATTTACCCGTCAGCTGTGATGAGAAGGTATCTGTCTGACTGGATACTCCTGGCTTCTAGAGCAGGGAGACTGAGAAATGGGCTTAGAGCAACACAAGGGTGTGTGTGTGTGTGTGTGTGTGTGTGTGTGTGTGTGTGTGTGTGTGTGTATGTGTGTGTGTGTGTGTGTGTGTGTGTGTGTGTGTGTGTGTGTGTGCGTGCGGATTTGTTGTATATGTGGGATTATCTCTCTCAGGAGCCCTAACTCCTCTGCATTATGCATGAATGGATTATACATTCATAAGGAACAAAGGCATCATGTGTTTGGAGGGAATGTGTGTATGTATGCATGTGGGTTTATATGTTGCTTAAGGTTGACTTGGAGTCAGTGAGGAGTCACTCAAGGTCATGCTGGGGTGAAGTGATCACTTGAGACAGAAGACAGTGGTTGCCTATGAAATTGTAATGCAGAGACGAAGAGAAGAAGCCACTTTAGACTATTGGGATGCACCCCTAGAACTATTATGAAAGAAACTGACCACTCAGTTACTCTTCAAATTCATCTATTTATATGTGTACTAGTAACTGAGGCACAATATAACGTTTACAGTTGAATCTTACCCCAAAAGGTGATGTCACCTCTTTACATTTTGTAGCCTAGAACCTGTCAGGGAAATTCAAAGCTATGTTTGGCCAGACATGCAGACCTAAGGGCTTATGGTACAAAGCCCCCATCAGAAGGTATTGACAGGGGCAATAGTCTGGATTGGATTTGTCTGAAACCAATGCTTGACTTGGACTGAAATAGGTGCCAGTACTCATTTTGGGTGCTGGTACTGTTTATATTTAGGTGCAGGAGCTCCACAACACAATACCTTGAGCTAGTATTTTATAAGAGGAACAGGAGCTCAAACAGTAGAACATTTGAGGTGCCGGTACCTTATCAACACTCAGAACATAGAATATAGTTTAGTTTGAATTGACTTTGAGGGCACAGTTTGGTGCCTTTCATCCTTGGAGTATAAATTCATGTTCTGAGTTGAACCATTTATACAGTAGACAGTGTGTTTGGAACAGTTATTCATAATTGAGAAAAGAAGACGTGAGTCAGACTTGGGTCAGGATTCTCTGTTTTCTGAAATCCTTCTTCGTCATTAAACCGTCACCGTTGACATTTGATAAATGTTTATTTTTTCAAGAGAGCTCGACCTTCAGGAGAATACAGGAGTTGTTATTGGGATTTGTGAATGTGAAAAAAATATCTCTGTTGTGTTTTTGTGCGGTGTGAACAAATTTTAAGGGGTCATAGTAAACCCTCTTTGAGTGTAACAAGGACAAGAGAGCGAGAAAGAGAGAGAGCAAGAGAGAGAGAAGCAGAGAGTGTGAGAGAGAGAGTGCTTGGCACAGGAATAATGAAATAAGTGGTTTGGTTCTGAAGTACTCTCATAGTGCTCTGATTCATGCAGCAAGAAGGAGAGGGACAAAGACAGACAAACAGAAAACACCCACACTAATCTCTAGTTGCCATGGTGAGAATTAAATGATCATCCTCCCTTACAAAGCATTTCCATTTAGCAGATGCTTTTGTTTTATCCAGAGCAACTTACAATTTGTGCATTCACTTTAAGATAGCTAGGTGGGACAACCACAGTCATAGTAATTAAACATGTTTAATCAATAAAACAGCTGTCAGCAAAGCCAGTGGTAGTGACAGAAAGACAAGTGGTAGTGACAGAAAGACAAGTGGTAGTGACAGAATGACAAGTGGTAGTGACATAAAGTCAGTGGTAGTGACATGAAGACAAGTGGTAGTGACATAAAGTCAGTGGTAGTGACATGAAGACAAGTGGTAGTGACATAAAGACAAGTGGTAGTGACAGAAAGACAAGTGGTAGTGACATAAAGACAAGTGGTAGTGACAGAAAGACAAGTGGTAGTGACAGAATGACAATTGGTAGTGACAGAAAGACAAGTGGTAGTGACAGAATGACAAGTGGTAGTGACATAAAGACAGGTGGTAGTGACATGAAGACAAGTGGTAGTGACATAAAGACAGGTGGCAGTGACATAAAGACAAGTAGTAGTGACATAAAGACAAGTGGTAGTGACATAAAGACAAGTGGTAGTGACATAAAGACAAGTGGTAGTGACATAAAGACAAGTGGTAGTGACAGAAAGACAAGTGGTAGTGACAGAATGACAAGTGGTAGTGACAGAATGACAAGTGGTAGTGACAGAATGACAAGTGGTAGTGACATAAAGACAAGTAGTAGTGACAGAAAGACAAGTGGTAGTGACATAAAGACAAGTAGTAGTGACAGAAAGACAAGTGGTAGTGACAGAATGACAAGTGGTAGTGACATAAAGACAAGTGGTAGTGACATAAAGACAAGTGGTAGTGACATAAAGACAAGTGGTAGTGACAGAAAGACAAGTGGTAGTGACATAAAGACAAGTGGTAGTGACATAAAGACAAGTGGTAGTGACATAAAGACAAGTAGTAGTGACAGAAAGACAAGTGGTAGTGACAGAATGACAAGTGGTAGTGACATAAAGACATGTGGTAGTGACACTAATACAAGTGGTAGTGACAGAAACACAAGTGGTAGTGACATAAAGACAAGTGGTAGTGACATAAAGACAAGTGGTAGTGACATAAAGACAAGTGGTAGTGACATAAAGACAAGTGGTAGTGACATAAAGACAGGTGGTAGTGACATAAAGACAGGTGGTAGTGACATAAAGACAAGTAGTAGTGACATAAAGACAAGTGGTAGTGACATAAAGACAAGTGGTAGTGACATAAAGACAAGTGGTAGTGACATCAAGACAAGTGGTAGTGACATAAAGACAGGTGGTAGTGACATAAAGACAAGTGGTAGTGACATAAAGACAAGTGGTAGTGACATAAAGACAAGTGGTAGTGACATAAAGACAAGTGGTAGTGACATAAAGACAGGTGGTAGTGACATAAAGACAAGTGGTAGTGACATAAAGACAGGTGGTAGTGACATAAAGACAAGTGGTAGTGACATAAAGACAAGTGGTAGTGACAAAGACAAGTGGTGGTGACATAAAACAGGTGGTAGTGACAGAATGACAAGTGGTAGTGACATAAAGACAAGTGGTAGTGACAGAATGACAAGTGGTAGTGACACTAATACAAGTGGTAGTGACAGAAACACAAGTGGTAGTGACATAAAGACAAGTGGTAGTGACATAAAGACAAGTGGTAGTGACATAAAGACAAGTGGTAGTGACATAAAGACAAGTGGTAGTGACATAAAGACAGGTGGTAGTGACATAAAGACAGGTGGTAGTGACATAAAGACAAGTAGTAGTGACATAAAGACAAGTGGTAGTGACATAAAGACAAGTGGTAGTGACATAAAGACAAGTGGTAGTGACATCAAGACAAGTGGTAGTGACATAAAGACAGGTGGTAGTGACATAAAGACAAGTGGTAGTGACATAAAGACAAGTGGTAGTGACATAAAGACAAGTGGTAGTGACATAAAGACAAGTGGTAGTGACATAAAGACAGGTGGTAGTGACATAAAGACAAGTGGTAGTGACATAAAGACAGGTGGTAGTGACATAAAGACAAGTGGTAGTGACATAAAGACAAGTGGTAGTGACAAAGACAAGTGGTGGTGACATAAAACAGGTGGTAGTGACAGAATGACAAGTGGTAGTGACATAAAGACAAGTGGTAGTGACAGAATGACAAGTGGTAGTGACAGAATGACAAGTGGTAGTGACAGAATGACAAGTGGTAGTGACATAAAGACAAGTGGTAGTGAGATAAAGACAAGTGGTAGTGAGATAAAGACAAGTGGTAGTGACATAAAGACAAGTGGTAGTGACATAAAGACAGGTGGTAGTGACATAAAGACAAGTAGTAGTGACAGAAAGACAAGTGGTAGTGACATAAAGACAAGTGGTAGTGACATAAAGACAAGTAGTAGTGACAGAAAGACAAGTGGTAGTGACATAAAGACAAGTGGTAGTGACATAAAGACAAGTGGTAGTGACATAAAGACAGGTGGCAGTGACATAAAGACAAGTGGTAGTGACATAAAGTCAAGTGGTAGTGACATAAAGACAAGTGGTAGTGACATAAAGACAAGTGGTAGTGACATAAAGACAAGTGGTAGTGACATAAAGACAAGTGGTAGTGACATAAAGACAAGTGGTAGTGACATAAAGACAAGTGGTAGTGACATAAAGACAAGTGGTAGTAACATAAAGACAAGTGGTAGTGACATAAAGACAGGTGGTAGTGACATAAAGACAAGTGGTAGTGACATAAAGACAAGTGGTAGTGACATAAAGACAAGTGGTAGTGACATAAAGACAAGTGGTAGTGACATAAAGACAAGTGGTAGTGACATAAAGACAAGTGGTAGTGACAGAAAGACAAGTGGTAGTGACATAAAGACAAGTGGTAGTAACATAAAGACAAGTGGTAGTGACATAAAGACAGGTGGTAGTGACATAAAGATAGGTGGTAGTGACATAAAGACAAGTGGTAGTGACATAAAGACAAGTAGTAGTGACATAAAGACAAGTGGTAGTGACGTAAAGACAAGTGGTAGTGACATAAAGACAAGTGGTAGTGACATAAAGACAAGTAGTAGTGACATAAAGACAAGTGGTAGTGACATAAAGACAAGTAGTAGTGACATAAAGACAAGTGGTAGTGACGTAAAGACAAGTGGTAGTGACATAAAGACAAGTGGTAGTGACATAAAGACAAGTGGTAGTGACATAAAGACAAGTGGTAGTGACATAAAGACAAGTGGTAGTGACATAAAGACAAGTAGTAGTGACATAAAGACAAGTGGTAGTGACGTAAAGACAAGTGGTAGTGACATAAAGACAAGTGGTAGTGACATAAAGACAAGTGGTAGTGACATAAAGACAAGTGGTAGTGACATAAAGACAAGTGTCAAGAGAGGTCTTTGTTAAATTAGTTGGATTTGGATACAGTTCCCTGGTGTTATGGATTGAGGTATTGTACTTACAGCCCACTGCTTCTGTTGATGGAGATAGAAAACATAGGAAACATCTTTCCTGTGTGTCACACCGATCAATCCGTTTAGGGAGAACGTCAGCGCTGCGGACGTTGTTCACTTTGCTCTGTCCTGACTACTAACTAGTCCAGCTGGAATGTTTTACACAAATCTCCAAATCTCAAACGCTTGGCTCACGGAAAAACTTCATCTCAGTTGTTCCAGAACTAAAATCTTGAGTACCATTTATGCTACGTAGTCTGAGATTACAGAGAAAGGTCTGAGCCATGCCTACAGAGGATGGGTTCTGTACACAGACTCTCTAACCTGTTTTGTGTGTTCTTGTGACAGACGTGGATGACTGCCAGTCCAACCCGTGTCTCAACGGAGGCACCTGCATCGACAAGATCGACTCGTTCATCTGCCTCTGTCTGCCCAGCTACGCAGGAGACACCTGTGAGAAGGGTAAGAGAGTGCGTACACACTGGTCAACACACTTCATAGCAGTGGAGGCTGCTGAGGGGAGGACGGCTCATAATAATGGCTGGATCGGAGTTAATGGAATGGCATCAAACACCTGGAAACCATGGAAACCATATGTTTGATGTATTTGATACCATTCTACGTATTCCGCTCCATTACCATGAGCCTGTCCTCCCCAATTAAGGTGCCACCAACCTCATGTGCTACTTAGTCAATACACACAGCTTAAACAGAGAGAGATATAGATGATCACTTTTATCTGAAATACACAGAAATAAGTGGCATTTGCACCTCCAAATGATACAGTGGAATATCTTAACTGAGCTCCCACCCAAGTCATTTCCCCATGAAGTTAGTCCCTTATGAAAATAACGCTCATGGTGTCCAAGTCTCCTTGCTCAGTGTTGTTATGTGTAGTATCAGCTGAGGTATCAGAGGCTAAAGTCCCAGAGAGCACTATTTCACTGCAGTATCACTCACCGGCTATCAGGCAGTGTATCTGTCTGTACCTGTCACTATGCCGCAGAGAGCTGGCTGATGGATGTACACCGAAACACACACATACAGCCAAACTAGCACAGATACACACACTCTCAAATGAGCGCAAACACACACACCTCGCTGGATTCAGAGTCAGTCTGACAGCCCACACCTCCTCATCTGCCCCCCTCTGTGTGTGCAGAAACACTAATATCAATGAGGGTTAATGAACCCATAACCCTTGGAGTTATTAATGAGACCTCATAATGTAGAGATAGGAACAGCGTGTGCTGAGAATGGAAATGGAGGATCCATGATTGCAGGTTTAATGGTTCATTCAGTCTCAATGTTATTAAAGTGTGGCCTTGCAGGTCCTGAGAGGCACAATACTGAATGACAGGTTGAGAGGGTGTAACAATAATCCTCCCTCCTTCCCTTCACCTCTCTCTCTCTTCTTCTCTCCACTCCTCTCTCTTCTTCTCTCCACTCCTCTCTCTCCTTCCCTCCACCTCCCTCTCTCCTTCCCTCCACCTCTCTCTCTCTTCTTCTCTCCACTCCTCTCTCTCCTTCCCTCCACCTCTCTCTCTCCTTCCCTCCACCTCTCTCTCTCCTTCCCTCCACCTCTCTCTCTCCTTCCCTCCACCTCTCTCTCTCCTTCCCTCCACCTCTCTCTCTCTCTTCTTCTCTCCACTCCTCTCTCTCCTTCCCCCCACCTCTCTCTCTCCTTCCCTCTACCTCTATCTCTCCTTCCTTCCACCTCTCTCTCTCCTTCCCTCCACCTCTCTCTCTTCTTCTCTCCACTCCTCTCTCTCCTTCCCTCCACCTCTCTCTCTCTTCTTTTCTCCACTTCTCTCTCTCCTTCCCTCTACCTCTCTCTCTCTTCTTCTCTCCACTTCTCCCTCTCCTTCCCTCCACCTCTCTCTCTCTTCTTCTCTCCACTCCTCTCTCTCCTTCCCTCTACCTCTCTTTCTCTTCTTCTCTCCACTCCTCTCTCTCCTTCCCTCCACCTCTCTCTCTCTTCTTCTCTCCACTCCTCTCTCTCCTTCCCTCTACCTCTCTTTCTCTTCTTCTCTCCACTTCTCTCTCTCCTTCCCTCCACCTCTCTCTCTCCTTCCCTCCACCTCTCTCTCTCTTCTTCTCTCCATTCCTCTCTCTCCTTCCCAATACCTCTCTTTCTCTTCTTCTCTCCACTTCTCTCTCTCCTTCCCTCCACCTCTCTCTCTCTTCTTCTCTCCACTTCTCTCTCTCCTTCCCTCCACCTCTCTCCCTCTTCTTCTCTCCACTTCTCTCTCTCCTTCCCTCCACCTCTCTCTCTTCTTCTCTCCACTTCTCTCTCTCCTTCCCTCTACCTCTCTCTTTCTTCTTCTCCCCACTTCTCTCTCTCCTTCCCTCCACTTCTCTCTCTCCTTCCCTCCACCTCTCTCTCCTTCCCTTCACCTCTCTCTCTCTCCTTCCCTTCACCTCTCTCTTCTCTCCACTTCTCTCTCCTTCCCTTCACCTCTCTCTTCTCTCCACGTATCTCTCTCCTTCCCTTCACCTCTCTTCTTCTCTCTGTCACTGTTCCTCTTTTCCTCTATCGTCCTACTCTCCTTTCTCTCTTCATCACTTATCTTTTTCACTCAATCTTCTTCTCCCTTCCTTGCCTCCTTCTTTTGTCTTTCTTTGCCCCCTCCCATCTTCCATACTCTAACCTCTCTTTCCTATCCCTGTCTGCTTCCTCTATCCCTCAATGCTCTCCTTTCTCATCTGCTCTCTCTAGATGTTGAGGGTTGTGAGCATGGATGGAGGAAGTTCCATGGCCACTGCTACAGGTACGTGAGAAAAAAGAACTGACAACGAACCTACCCTCTAAACATTCAACTGTATCAGGGGTGTCAAACTAATTTCCCCCCGCGGGCCGCATTCGGTCTTCACCGAGCACCGGAGGGCCACACTTAAAATGGATCTGTCCCGCGGGCCTTGAGTTTGAGACGTCATCTATCATCTATTTTTAGCCTTGGTAGCTGAGGGATGAAGGAATCTTGCATTGAGCAACAGAAATGTAAAGGTAATTTTCTATTGAGCCGACGTACGCAACATTTATGATGAATGCAGAACATTGCCTTTGCATTTAAATCACGCTGTAATGCTGAATATTGGATTGAAAATTGCCCTACTATTGATCTAACAAAAACTTGTTTTCTTCACTTCAGGTACTTCTCTCACAGACACACCTGGGAGGATGCAGAGAAGGACTGCAGAGAGCAGAGCGCCCACCTCAGCAGTATCACCTCGGTCACCGAGCAGGAGTTCATCAATGGGCTGGGCCATGATAACGCCTGGATCGGCCTGAATGATCGCACAGTGGAGGAGGACTTCCAGTGGACTGACACCAATGACCTGGTGACGTTCTATATTTCTCTCTGTCAATAACAGCTCATGTTATACTGCATTGTATGTGATATATACCTGTACTTGAACCTCAAAGTTGGAACACTTTGTGTGTAAAGTGTGTCTTTGTACAACAGATGATATATACACGCCATTTAGCAGACACTTTTATCCAAAGCAACAGTCATTCATACATTTTAAGTATGGGTGCTCCCAGGAATTGAACCCACTGTATTGGCGTAGCAAGGGCCATAATCTACCAACTGAGCTACAGAGGAGCAAACATAGGATCCCATGTATAAACAGCTGAGTATTACTTTATAATAGATTTAAAGCCAAGATTAATACAATGTGACATACTGTAAGTGTGTGGCATTGTTTAGGTGTATGAGAACTGGAGGGAGAGCCAGCCTGATAACTTCTTTGCGGGCGGAGAGGACTGTGTGGTGACCATCGCCCATGAGGAGGGCAAGTGGAACGACGTGCCCTGCAACTATAACCTGCCCTACATCTGCAAAAAAGGCACAGGTAGGATCACAGGACTTAATAACTTATTATGGCTGCAGGGGCAGTATTGAATAGCTTGGATGACAGGTGCCCAGTGGTGCCCAGAGTAAACGGCCTGCTCCTCAGTCCCAGTTGCTAATATATGCATATTATTATTAGTATTGGATAGAAAACACTCTGAAGTTTATAAAACTGTTTGAATGATGCCTGTGAGTATAACATAACTCATATGGCAGGCAAAAACCTGAGAAGAAATCCAAACAGGAAGTGGGAAATCTGGGGTTGGTCGATTTTCAACCCAGCCCCTATTGAATACACAATGGGATATTGGTTATGTTGCACTTCCTAAGGCTTCCACTAGATGTCAACCGTCTTTATAAACTTGTTTGAGGATTCTACTGTGAAGTGGCACCGAATGAGAAAGGAATGAGTCAGGTCTGCCATGAGCTGACCATGCTCTGACCATGCGCGTTCACATGAGAGGGAGCTCTGTTCCATCGCTCTTCTGAAGACAATGTAATTCTCAGGTTAGAACATTTATTGATGTTTTATGTTAAAAACATCCTAAAGATTGATTCCATACATCATTTGACATGTTTCTACGGACAGGAACGGAACTTTCTGACATTTCGTCTGCAACTAGGGAACGCGCTTCATGACTTTGGATTTGTTTACCAAACGTGCTAACAAAAGTAGCTCTTTGGACATAAATGATGGACATCATCGAACTAAATCAAACATTAAATGTGGAACTGGGAATCCTGGGAGTGCCTTCTGATGAAGATCATCAAAGGTAAGTTAATATTTATAATGCTATTTATGACTTCTGTTGACTACCCAATATGGAGGATATCTTTTGGGCTGTACTTTTGAAAGCTGTACTCAGATTATTGCATGGTTTGCTTTTTTTGAAATCTGACACAGCGGTTTCATTAAGGAGAAGTGTATCTATATTGCCATGTCTAACAATTGTATTTTCATCGACATTTATGAGTATTTCTGTAAAATGATGTGGCTCTCTGCAATATCACCGGATGTTTTTGGAACTAGTGAACGTAGCGCACCAATGTATGCTGAGATTTTTTTTATATAAATATGCACTTTATTGAACAAAACATACATGTATTGTGTAACATGAAGTCCGATGAGTGTCATCTGATGAAGATCATCAAAGGTTAGTCATTCATTTTATCTCTATTTGTGCTTTATGTGACTCCTCTCTTTGGCTGGAAAAATGGCTGTGTTTTTCTGTGACTTGGCTCTGACCTAACATAATCGTTTGTGGTGCTTTCGCTGTAAAGCCTATTTGAAATCGGACACTTTGGAGGGATTAACAACAAGATTACCTTTAAAATGGTATAAAATACATGTATGTTTGAGTAATTTTAATTATGAGATTTCTGTTGTTTGAATTAGGCGCTCTGCACTTTCACTGGCTGTTGTTATATCAATCCCGTTAACGGGATTGCAGCCCTAAGAAGTTTTAACATAGCCATGGTGCAACCAGCTCCATGTCTTCAGAAAGGAGCAGGTAGGATCACAGGATTTAACATAGCCATGGTGCAACCAGCTCCATGTCTTCAGAAAGGAGCAGGTAGGATCACAGGACTTAACATAGCCATGGTGCAACCAGCTCCATGTCTTCAGAAAGGAGCAGGTAGGATCACAGGACTTAACATAGCCATGGTGCAACCAGCTCCATGTCTTCAGAAAGGAGCAGGTAGGATCACAGGACTTAACATAGCCATGGTGCAACCAGCTCCATGTCTTCAGAAAGGAGCAGGTAGGATCACAGGACTTAACATAGCCATGGTGCAACCAGCTCCATGTCTTCAGAAAGGAGCAGGTAGGATCACAGGACTTAACATAGCCATGGTGCAACCAGCTCCATGTCTTCAGAAAGGAGCAGGTAGGATCACAGGACTTAACATAGCCATGGTGCAACCAGCTCCATGTCTTCAGAAAGGAGCAGGTAGGATCACAGGACTTAACATAGCCATGGTGCAACCAGCTCCATGTCTTCAGAAAGGAGCAGGTAGGATCACAGGACTTAACATAGCCATGGTACCGGTAAAACAATAAGAATGCATTTACAATAGCGTCCTCAATACGTGTATTTTTTAAAGTAAATGTTGGGTTCCTACTGGATAGCGGACTTAAACTGGGCTGTGGCTAGAAACAGGATGTCATGTTCATTTGGAGGAACAAAGTCATCATGGCAAATAAGGATTTTGGAAATAATAAATTTCCAATTTACTCTACGAAGCCTTGTATCCTCTGGGGATTGCTCTGTTTTGTCAATAGAATGTCTGGCGAGGAAACACGCACACTTGACATCAGAGTGTAAGAGCATAATGACAGTTTTATCAACTCAAGTTGCCAAAATAAATATTGCCTTTTGATGAAACATGTCAATCACAGTGTTTAGTTCAACAGGTTATTTATTATTGACTAGTGGGAGACACATTGTCAAGCCAGACAGACAGACAGACAGACAGACAGACAGACAGACAGACAGACAGACAGACAGAGACAGAGTGATATTTCAAAAGCACTGATATTCCCCTAGATACAACCGGATCAATATGCAGGCTGTCAAACCTCAATAGGCACAATGCACTCTCATATTTTCCTCCATGAAGTGTGAAAAGAGAATAAAGCTTCAACATTGCTGACACAACAAACAGAAGTCTGAATCACATTTACAGTTTTTCCCAATTGTTAACACACGTTTGCTGAAACTACATCTCAGGTAGTCAAAACACAAAACAGTTAGCCAGTTTCCCCAGTGGGCAGTGTTGTATGGTCCAAGGGTGGCATGGAGCTGGAGGTCCCCATTGTGGCTCATAGCTGCGCATATGGTGACATTTCTCCCACGCTGGCCAGGTACAGTATCTCAGTGATGGCGCGTTGACCAATGATGTTCCTTCCTCCCCTCCTCGTCTTTGCTAAATTGAATCCAGCCTCATCTATGAGTATGAGTTCCTGGGGGATGGGACTTGCATCCAACTCCATGATTCTCTGAAATGACAGTAAATACTGTAATTGCTGTATAGTAAAGTTCACTGGCAACATCAATGAGTCTCTAATGTTTCAAGAGTGTAATACTATTACATTGCTTACTTACACATATTCGTACCGTTTATCCTTCACTCTTTGGGAATTCCTTTCAAATGGGACTCTGTAGATTTGCTTCATCCAGAGATGTGTTTCTTAAGGATGTGGCATATGGTTGGTCACCTCCCTCTGACATACTGTAGGTAACTCTGGGTCTTTCCTGTAGCGGTCCTTATGAGAGCCAGTTTCAGCTCTTGTTGATTGCAACTTCAACCCAGAGTTACCTATGCTGCAGAGGATAAGTTAATTAGAGTTAACTGCACCTCAGATTGCAGCCCCAAAAAATGCTTTAATATGGTCCACCATTGTCGTTCAAATTTCATCAGAGATTACTCTCCTTGTTCTTGGTCTTCCTCCACCTCTACAGTACCTCTACCGCTACCTCTACCACCTCTATCTCTACAGTACCTCTCCCACCACCTCTAGAGTACCTCTACAGTACCTCTAACTCTACCTCCACCTCTACAGTACCTCCACCTCTACCTCTACAGTACCTCTACCTCCACCTCTACAGTACCTCTACCGCTACCTCTACCACCTCTATCTCTACAGTACCTCTACCTCCACCTCTACAGTACCTCTACAGTACCTCTAACTCTACCTCCACCTCTACAGTACCTCCACCTCTACCTCTACAGTACCTCTACCTCCACCTCTACAGTACCTCTAACTCTACCTCTACAGTACCTCTACAGTACCTCTACCTCTACCTCTACAGTACCTCTACTTCCACCTCTACAGTACCTCTGTACCTATAACTCTACCTCCACCTCTACAGTACCTCCACCTCTACAGAACCTCCAACTCTACTTCTACAATACCTATACAGTACCTCTACCTCCACCTGTACAGTTCCTACTTTACCTTTACAGTACCTCCACCTCTACAGTTCCTCCACCTCTACAGTTTATCGACCTCTAACTCTACAGTACCTCCACCTCAACCTCTACCTCTACCTCTACAGCACCTCTACAGTTCCTCCACTTCCACCTCCATCTCTACATTTACAGTACCTCCACCTCCACCTCTACGCCTACAGTACCTCTACCTCTACAGTATCTCTACCTCTACAGTACATCCACCTCTACCTCTACCTCCACCTCTACCTCTACAGAACCTCTACCTCTACCTCCACCTCCACAGTTCCTCTACAGTACCTCTACCTCCACCTCTACCTCCTCAGGACCTCTTCCTCCACCTCCACCGTTCCTCTACAGTACCTCTACCTCCTCTCTACCTCCTCAGGACCTCTTCCTCCACCTATTCAGTTCCTCCACCTCTACCTCTACAGTACCTCCACCTCTACAGTACCTCCACCTCTACTTCTACATCTACAGTACCTCTACCTCTACAGTACCTCCACCTCTACAGTTCCTCGACCTCTACCTCTACAGTACCCCCACCTCCACCTCTACCTCCACAGTACCTCTACTTCTATAGTACCTCCACCTCTACCTCTACAGTACCTCCACAGTACCTCTACCTCTATAGTACCTCCACCTCCACCTCTACCTTTATAGTACCTCCAACTCCACCTCTACATTACCTCTACCTCTACAGTACCTCCACCTCCACCTCTACCTTTATAGTACCTCCAACTCCACCTCTACATTACCTCTACCTCTACAGTACCTCCACCTCTACCTCTACAGTACCTCCAACTTCACCTCTACATTACCTCTACCTCTACAGTACCTCCAACTTCACCTCTACATTACCTCTACCTCTACAGTACCTCCAACTTCACCTCTACATTACCTCTACCTCTACCTCTACAGTACCTCCACCTCTACCTCTACAGTACCTCCAACTTCACCTCTACATTACCTCCACCTCTACCTCTACAGTACCTCCACCTCTACCTCTACAGTACCTCCAACTTCACCTCTACATTACCTCCACCTCTACCTCTACAGTACCTCCACCTCTACCTCTACAGTACCTCCAACTCCACCTCTACATTACCTCCACCTCCACCTCTACCTCTACAGTTCCTCCACCTCTACCTCTACAGTACCTCCACCTCTACCTCTACAGTACCTCCACCTCTACCTCTACAGTACCTGTACCTCCACCTCTACAGTACCTCCACCTCTACGTCTACCTCTACAGTACCTCCACCTGCTCTCTACCTCTACAGTACCTCCACCTCCATCTCTACCTCTTCCTCTACAGTACCTCCACCTCTACCTCTACAGTGCCTCCACCTCTACCTCTACAGTACCTCCACCTCTACCTTTACAGTACCTCCACCTCTACCTCTGCAGTACCTGTACCTCCACCTCTACCTCTACAGTACCTCTACCTCCACCTCCACCTCTACAGTACCTCTACCTCCACCTCCACCGCTACAGTACCTCTACCTCCACCTCCACCTTTACCTCCACCTGCCAAGTTTGCTTACATTGTTCTCCAAACACAGGAGTACTCACCTGTGGCCTTTTTATCCATGAGTTACAGATTTGGTGTATGGCTCTACTAAATGAGTTACAGGTTTGGTGTATGGCTCTACTAAATTAGTTACAGGTTTGGTGTATGGCTCTACTAAATGAGTTCCAGGTTTGGTGTATGGCTCTACTAAATGAGTTACAGGTTTGGTGTATGGCTCTACTAAATGAGTTACAGATTTGGTGTATAGTTCTACTAAATGAGTAACAGATTTGGTGTATGGCTCTACTAAATGAGTTACAGGTTTGGTGTATGGTTCTACTAAATGAGTTACAGATTTGGTGTATGGTTCTACTAAATGAGTTACAGGTTTGGTGTATGGCTCTACTAAATGAGTTACAGGTTTGGTGTATGGTTCTACTAAATGAGTTACAGGTTTGGTGTATGGCTCTACTAAATGAGTTACAGGTTTGGTGTATGGCTCTACTAAATGAGTTACAGATTTGGTGTATAGTTCTACTAAATGAGTAACAGATTTGGTGTATGGCTCTACTAAATGAGTTACAGGTTTGGCTGAATATTCCTCATGGGCCAGTGTGTAATTGGGAAAAACTGTAATATTTCCAGTTGATCTAAACAGAAACCTTTGTCTCTTTCTGTTGCCGTTTTATCTCACCCCACATGTTCACTTGGACTGCAAAGCTAACATTTGCCATCTTGTTAAAAGCTGGCATTAAATTGCCAGTGACTGTCTTGCCCTCAGATCTATTCTCTGAAATCCCACCATGCATTTCTGTGTCAGGTGCCCTGATGTAACTGTGACACTGGAATGAGACCCAGAGCAAGGATTTATGGGATAGCCTGAAGCCTAGCTCCTTGAGGAGGGAGGGAGGGAAGAGGGAGGGAGAGAGATTATCGGAGCTGCCTTGGCTCTCTATTGCTTCACAGAGCACTGCGCCATCTGCAGAGCACCTGTCCTCGCGTATAGGATTCAGTAGCAAGTGTTTCACCTAGGGAGAAAAAAATAAATTGCAAGCCAGACACCATAGATACAGTACACACTGTATCTTCTTCGATGTTGCTCAACACTGACTGAATTGACTTAAATGTTCATCTTGTCCCGTCTGACAGTGCTGTGTGGAACCCCACCCGCTGTGGAGAATGCCCATCTGATTGGCCGTCGGCGGTCCCATTATGACATCCATGCGGTGGTGCGTTATCAGTGTGCCGAAGGTTTCTACCAGCGCCACATCCCCACCGCGCGTTGCCGGGCCGATGGCACCTGGGACCGGCCCAAGATCATCTGCACAAAGTGTGAGTGACAAACAGCAGATTTATTTTTTTAAACGTGTCTTATGCAACCTTTCTTCTGATAACAAACCTTTATTCACCCAGGTAGGCTTTTCTGTATAAACATTTGTGTATTCCTTCTAGTATGGGCTGAATAAGAAACAGAATGGTAAATGTTGTCACTGCACCAAATAAACAGAGATTGGTAAATGTTGTTACTGCACCAATTTTGAGTCTTCCCCTCCCTCAGCTCGGCGATCCCACCGGTACCGCCGCAACCACCGCCACGGCCAGCGCCGGGAGCGTAGGAACCACAGGAGATACGGAGGAGAGGCACACATGGAGAGGGGAGAGGACACACACAGCCAATACTGAACCAAATACTACACCTCCCACAATGCTCTGCGCCTGACCGCTGACCTATCCTGGGGCTGAGGGGGATCAACCCCTCACAATGGACAGTAGTTGACATCTGAACGTTCTCTTTTCCTGACCTATTTCAGTCTCTCTCTTTGGATTGAAATCTCACTTGAGATACTGTATGTGTGCAAAACTTTAACTTTCATGCAAATGACCGATTGACATCAGTGCAAAAAAGGTTCTGTGTTACGCACCCATATCTCATGTTTGGATTTGTCCTTTTTTTAGTTGATTTTGTTTAACCCATGTCCATTACTTACAACAGTAATAGTCTCTCTCTCGCTAACACGGTCGCTAATACTGTAACTTAGAAACAGCAAATCCTTGGCATGTCTATGAATAACCTATTCTCACTGTCGAAACATAAATACAGTGATGTGATAAATACAGTGTGTGTGTGTGTGTGTGTGTGTGTGTGTGTGTCTGTTCATGCGTGCGTGTATATGTGTGTGAGAGAAAGTGTGTATCCTATGCGAGTGTTTTTATAAGCTTGTTCTACATCTCAGAACATCCTAATGTTTGTGTTCTGTTTATAAAGCACAGATTTAATTAATAAATTAGCTAGTTAGCTTTCAGTCCCAATTAACCCAGAGCTTTTGTCTGTATCCTGTACTTGTTATGTTCCGTTAGGGCTCCTGAATAGTAGGGCTGTTTTATTATTCAACTTATGTGCCATTTTTTAATATTTGCTAACTTTCAACGTCACTATTTATTATGGACTAGTTAATATATGTTGATTTTTTTTTGTTTACATAATCTAACAAGGCAATGTAATACCTTTTTTCTTTAATGTACCATTCTCTTACAATCAAAATGTGTTAACCAAAAAACAAGTTAACCCTTTGATTGCCTGTACTGTACTGTAAATACTGTGGTTTTTGTCTGTTTGTTATTGACTGACACCTGATTGATACCTGACCCTTGTCCAGCCATGTGTTTCCCATCGGCATCTCAACTAATATTCTAAAACAGCCCCATCGATCTAAATGGAATAAAATAGGATAGATTGAAGTACTACGGACTGAGACAAAACATTCCCAAGATATCTACTCGATCGTCAATAGACCCAGTCTTTGCACGGCTCCAATATGTGATGGGTAGGATGCCATGAATCTGGTCCTTGATTGGTCGTCACCCCTTTTTTGGTGTTGTTATGATGTCCTGTCCAGCTGTTGTGTTCCATTCTTAATAAAGCTAAAAAAACAAACAAATTAACGACGACAGTGTGTCTGGTCAGTTTTGTGATTGAAGCTGGGCTCTAGCTCTAATATTTATATTTCTTTGTACGTTTCTACCACATCGCTGTACCTCAGACACGGAAGACTGACAGCAGCTTGTAGCTAACCCATGCCTTCTAAACCAGCATCCAGGAACAAAACAAAGCATTTTAACATCTTCTACTAATTTACCAGCTCTGTTGTTCACCTCACTTCATTCTCCGCCCAGAGAAAGTCCATTCTGGCCAATAGTTTTCATTCTGTCGGGAACAAACAGGACATTTTCTCCTCTCTTTGGTCTCTGTTTTGAATGGATTGTGGAGGGAAAATACATGTAAGAATGGACCCTATAGAGGAAAATATACATCTAAAAGAATCAACCCAATAAAAGAAAGTTCATCTAAAGGAATTGGTCCATTGGTCCAATACCACCACTGCTAGACGACCACTGCTAGTTTAATCTCACTTTGGGTTGTCGCCTCTTGGCTCAGTTGGCTCTGAGACCTGACCCCCCTCTCTGTCACTGTGATTCACTGTGATAAAAACTGTGGAGCAGAGAGAGGTTTTGAGAGTAAAAAGAAGGCAATATTTATTTAAACTCTGGTTGGAAAAGTTGCTTGACTCTGTTGAAATCAAGTGACAGTGATTGCCGTACAGGTGAACCATATACAGTGCCTTGCGAAAGTATTCGGCCCCCTTGAACTTTGCGACCTTTTGCCACATTTCAGGCTTCAAACATAAAGATATAAAACTGTATTTTTTTGTGAAGAATCAACAACACGTGGGACACAATCATGAAGTGGAATGACATTTATTGGATATTTCAAACTTTTTTAACAAATCAAAAACTGAAAAATTGGGCGTGCAAAATTATTCAGCCCCCTTAAGTTAATACTTCAAGTTAATAAGTTCCATTTTGGTTTCATCTGACCAGAGCACCTTCTTCCACATGTTTGGTGTGTCTCCCAGGTGGCTTGTGGCAAACTTTAAACGACACTTTTTATGGATATCTTTAAGAAATGGCTTTCTTCTTGCCACTCTTCCATAAAGGCCAGATTTGTGCAATATACGACTGATTGTTGTCCTATGGACAGAGTCTCCCACCTCAGCTGTAGATCTCTGCAGTTCATCCAGAGTGATCATGGGCCTCTTGGCTGCATCTCTGATCAGTCTTCTCCTTGTATGAGCTGAAAGTTTAGAGAGACGGCCAGGTCTTGGTAGATTTGCAGTGGTCTGATACTCCTTCCATTTCAATATTATCGCTTGCACAGTGCTCCTTGGGATGTTTAAAGCTTGGGAAATCTTTTTGTATCCAAATCCGGCTTTAAACTTCTTCACAACAGTATCTCGGACCTGCCTGGTGTGTTCCTTGTTCTTCATGATGCTCTCTGCGCTTTTAACAGACCTCTGAGACTATCACAGTGCAGGTGCATTTTTACGGAGACTTGATTACACACAGGTGGATTGTATTTATCATCATTAGTCATTTAGGTCAACATTGGATCATTCAGAGATCCTCACTGAACTTCTGGAGAGAGTTTGCTGCACTGAAAGTAAAGGGGCTGAATAATTTTGCACGCCCAATTTTTCAGTTTTTGATTTGTTAAAAAAGTTTGAAATATCCAATAAATGTTGTTCCACTTCATGATTGTGTCCCACTTGTTGTTGATTCTTCACAAAAAATACAGTTTTATATCTTTATGTTTGAAGCCTGAAATGTGGCAAAAGGTCGCAAAGTTCAAGGGGGCCGAATACTTTCGCAAGGCACTGTACATTAAAACCAGAGCTGAACATGTGGGAAGAGAGAGCATGCTGGGCTTTTACTTTCCAGACGTCAAACTTAGTTCAAAACAGAAGTCTGAAATCATGTACAGTGGGGCAAAAAAGTATTTAGTCAGCCACCAATTGTGCATGTTCTCCCAATTAAAAAGATGAGAGAGGCCTATAATTTTCATCATAGGTACACTTCAACTATGACAGACAAAATGAGAAAAAAAATCCAGAAAATCACATTGTAGGATTTTTTATGAATTTATTTGCAAATTATGGTGGAAAATAAGTATTTGGTCACCTAAAAACAAGCAAAATTTCTGGCTCTCACAGACCTGTAACTTCTTCTTTAAGAAGCTCCTCTGTCCTCCACTTGTTACCTGTATTAATGGCACCTGTTTGAACTTGTTATCAGTATAAAAGACACAACCTCAAACAGTCACACTCCAAACTCCACTATGGCCAAGACCAAAGAGCTGTCAAAGAGCTGACACCAGAAACAAAATTGTAGACCTGCACCAGGCTGGGAAGACTGAATCTGCAGTAGGTAAGCAGCTTGGTTTGAAGAAATCAACTGTGGGAGCAATTATTAGGAAATGGAAGACATACAAAACCACTGATAATTTCCCTCGATCTGGGGCTCCACGCAAGATCTCACCCCGTGGGGTCAAAATGATCACAAGAACGGTGAGCAAAAATCCCAGAACCACACGGGGGGACCTAGTGAATGACCTGCAGAGAGCTGGGACCAAAGTAACAAAGTCTACCATCAGTAACACACATGGAGGAATGGGCCAAAATACCAGCAACAGTGTGTGAAAACCTTGTGAAGACTTACAGAAAACGTTTGACCTCTGTCATTGCCAACAAAGGGTATATAACAAAGTATTGAGATAAACTTTTGTTACTGACCAAATACTTATTTTCCACCATAATTTGCAAATAAATTAATTAAAAATCCTACAATGTGATTTTCTGGATTTTCTTTTCTATTTTTGTCTGCCATAGTTGAAGTGTACCTATGAGGAAAATTACAGGCCTCTCTCATCTTTTTAAGTGGGAGAACTTGCACAATTGGTGGCTGACTAAATACTTTTTTGCCACACTGTATGTTGTCAACAGTTTGATTTTGTATGACAATACTGTCTAGCTGGTGTTCACTTCTTATCAACTCATGACAGCAGAGGCCACCTGCCAGGCAGGGCAAAGTTTACTAGGCCACATGTGCACTGTCACTGACTATAGACAGTATCCAATGACATCATCAACCAGAGATGGAAGCTCAGAGGTCTTTGAGCAACACATCCAACTCAGTGACAGTTTTGAACTGGAAAAGACTAATGATTGTGAGAAAACAACACTCCAGACAGAAGTTGCCTCAAACCACAGACCTAGGATTTCCCCCAGTTCAAAGTTTATCCGTTAGGTGGTGGAAAAATCTGCAACTGGGCAACTATTATGATAAAATCAATGTTCCAGTGAAAGACTGAGCATCCCACCACTTTCAGTATCTGATGAATCTCTGCCCTGTTGCCTCAATAGTCAGGCAGACTTGCATGAAAAAGGTAAACAGAGTATTTCACAAGAATGGAGATATCGACACATCAGGATACACACCAACCCAGGACCAGAGTACAACTACTCAAAGAAACAGAATAGTGTAGTTGTTCACATATTTTAATATATTCACGTAACAAACATTTATTGAAGTAATTCTGGCCCAACCCCTCCAAAAATAGCCATCAATTGTTTCATAAATACTAACTAAACATTTGTCCCCTCAACCCATGACTTCCTATAGTGGTCTCTCCAACACCAACCACATCTTGTGAAACATGCCTTGTTATCTGGTCTTATCAGCAGCACTACAACACAGTTGTTCAGCAAAAAAAAGAGTCCTCAACATGGTCCATAGTTTCACAGTTCCTCTGTGATAACTCTATGAGGCAATGCTGTCCTGCTGTATCAGTGTCAGTGATCAGAGTCCAGGTTTATAGGCCTTGTAGGCCCTACTATACTATACCACCTGAGACTGTCTCACTGACTCACTAGCTACATAGATAAAGCCATGTCCACAAACAGGCTTTATCTCGATCCAATAGTCCATATAGGGAGTGCTACTGCAGAATAGATGGCTTGTAGCAGGGCTTGGTTTTGGCTGTTTAATGCACTGTACTGTATTCCGCTGTTGTAGACATGGGCCTGAACTTTACTCCAAAAGGCTACAACCAACAGAAGGAGTGGATAATGTATGAAATTGAAGTTAATTTGCTTGATGTGTTCTAGATTAATATAACATTGTTTTGTAAATCTGGAGGGTCACATTTCCAGAAGCATGGTATGCCAGCCACACCAAAACGTTTGGGTTCTTTAGGATCGTGGGTACAGTAGTTCTTGATCTTACAGTAGCATTCTAGACCATTCGCTCACAGAGTCCATGCTCAGTGGGAATTGTAGTGTTATGGGTTTAGTTGTCCTTCTTCTCCGGGCTGGTCTGTCCCTCAGGTACAGTAGGCATGAAGAAAGTGGGGCTGAGGCGGCATCGGATGGCTAGGAGGATCGGTAGAGCTACATACAGCCCGTTTAGAATCATAACTGTCGACCATTTGTCTGTTGGGACCCGGTATGTGAAGGGGGTTCGGGAGTGGAGTGATCCCCCGATATGGCACCACTGGGTCTGAGGAAGGGGAGGAGACGGATGGGTGTGATGAGGCGTCAATGGAAGACGAATAATAGGAATAGAATAGAAACACAACAATGGTGTAAAAAAAAAAAAAAATCTAATTTGTATCACAGCTGCTTTGTCAAATCCCTGGTACATCACACTGCGTGTGAACTGCAAATTGAAGCGACCAATATTATTACCTGGGCTATGGCCCCCGCAAAGAAGATGGCCCAGTCCAGCATCCAGGTACAACCAGGGTTCCTCAGCCCATATATGAATGCAGCCAGCAGAGGCAACGCATAGAACAAATACACCAGCATCTAGAGCAATCAAATAACAAGACACGTGTCGTTCGACATCAAGACGGACGCAATGGCAACTACACTGTCAAGCAGCATGGAACAGGAACAAATATGGATAGCATGCCATAACGGACAATGGAATGAAGATCTATGTGTGTTTTACTCATTCTATTTTCTACAACTCACCATGATCCTAGGGAAGACCACGGGGTCCTTGAGGTAAGGCTCAACTCACCGTGATCCAAGGGAAGACCACGGGGTCCTTGAGGTAAGGCTCAACTCACCGTGATCCTAGGGAAGACCACAGGATCCTTGAGGTAAGGCTCATACTGGTAGATATAGGTGAAGCAGGTATCCAGAGGACAGTCAAGGGCCACCTGAGGGAGAGAGAGGGAGAGTGAATGAATGGATGGATGGATAGATGGATGAATGGATGGATGGATCAATGAATGAACACATGAATCAATCAATCAATCAATGATGTACAATTTTGTTGGCTAAAGAAGAAACACACTGGCTACATGAACCCTACAATTCAGACTTGGGAAATGTACGCCTTTCCTACGCACGCCTTCGCACTTCTCAGTAATTGCTATTCAGACTTACCTTATGCTGGTACCTAACAGGCTTTGCAGACATGGTTCCCGTTAGGAAGATGGCGCTGACAGAGATGGTCTCCTCACTTCTTGTTCTTAGGAAACTATGCAGTATTTAGTTTTTTTATGTATTAATACTTACGTTGTTACCCCAGGAAATCTTTAAGTCTTATTACATACAGCCGGGAAGAACTGTTGGATATAAGAGCAACGTCAACTTACCAACATTACTACCAGGAATACAACTTTCCCTAAGTTGATCCTCTGTTTGTACCACCACCCAGGACAATGGATAGGATCCCAGTAGGCGACCCAAAACAACAGCGTCGCAGAAGGGGCAGATGGAGCGGTCTTCTGGTCAGGCTCCCTAGACGGGCACATCACTCACCGCTCCCGAGTATACTACTCGCCAATGTCCAGTCTCTTGACAACAAGGTAGGCGAAATTCATGTAAGGGTTGCCTTCCAGAGAGACATCAGAGATTGTATCATTCTCTGTTTCACTGAAACATGGCTCACTCGGGAGATGTTATCAGAGTCGGTACATCCACCAGGTTTCTTCACGCATCGCGCCGACAGAAACAAACATCTCTCTGGTAAGAAGAAGGGCGGGGGTGTATGCCTTATGATTAACGAGTCGTGGTGTGATAATAACAACATACTGGAACTCAAGTCCTTTTGTTCACCTGACCTAGAATTCCTTACAATCCAATGCCGACCGCAATATTTACCATTCTCTTCAATAGAATTCTCTTCACAGCCGTGTATACCCCCCCACCCCCCATGCAGACACCTCAACCGCCCTGAAAGAACTTCCTTGGACTCTATGCAAACTGGAAAGCATATATCCTGAGGCTGCATTTATTGTAGCTGGGGATTTTAACGAAGCTAATCTGAAAACAAGGCTCCCTAAATTTTATCAGCATATCGAATGCCCGACCCGGGCTGGCAACGTTCTGGATGATTGCTACTCTAACTTCCGCGACGCATTCAAAGCTCTCCCTCGCCATCCTTTCGGCAAATCTCCAAGACGGCGTAGCAGTCAGACATCTTTTTGTCCTTGTCTTGTCGTGTCCCATGTATACATCTTTTTATATCTTTTTTCTTCGCATATATTTAAAATATATATTTTTCTTAACCTCAACATCAACATACTCTCCTGCAATCCACCTCACCCAATGTGGTATGGATCTGCTATTTCTTTACTTCTGAACCGGAACCCCAACAGAAGCTAGCCAGCTAACTAGCTACTAGCTAGTAACCAGCTAGCCACTGCTAGCGGTCATCAGCTACCATTAGCCCGGACAACTCTCGCCAGTCTGCAAAGTGCAACTCAAACCAGAGAAAATCTGACTTATTTTTCTTCATATCTCCGGATTCCTACTGCAAGCTCTGAACCTTTTCACCTGGATCATCGCAGCTAGCTGCTATCCGAGTGGCCACTCCTGGCAAATGTCTCTGTCCCAAAACAAGAACAAATTAGCCTGGAGCTAGCTTTGCTAGGCCCATCTCCCGGCTAACCAAATAGGTCCATCAGCTACTCCTTGGGCTACAATACCTATTTTGCCAATCGGCCTGAACCCCCGCCGAACCATCACGACTGGACTACCAATGTAATTCGCCTGAGGGGGTTTATCAACTCGCGACATCCCCTGAATGCCCATCTGCTAGCCTGCTAGCCGCGGCCTGCTAGCTGTCTAGAGCATATCGGACTGTTAGCGTAAGAGGTCCATCGGACAAATTTGGCCACTTGACCTATTCTGCCAATTGGCTTGGATCCTTTAACCACACGGAGCCCTGCTGATCCACGACGACTGGTCTGCAGACGTAACAGCACAAGGGGGCTACAACAGACTTTCTTCCGACGCGACATCCCTCTAAGACCCTTCTGTTACCTTGCTAGCCCCGGCCCGCTAGCTGCCTGAATCTAAGAGTTTACGGCCTGAGCCACTCACTGGACCCCTATGATCACTCGGCTACGCATGCCTCCCCCTAATGTCAATATGCCTTGTCCATTGCTGTCTTGGTTAGTAATTATTTCCTTATTTCACTGTAGAGCCTCTAGCCCTGCTCAATATGCCTTAGTTAACCCTTTAGTTCCAACCCCCACACATGCGGTAACCTCACCTGGTTTAAATTATGTTTCTCTCATCGTCACTCAGTGCATATGTTTACCTCCACTATATTCACATCCTACCATACATTTGTCTGTACATTATGCCTTGAATCTATTCTACTGTGCCTAGAAACCTGCTTCTTTTACTCTCTGTTCTGAACGTACTAGACGGCCAGTTGTTATAGCCTTTAGCTGTACCCTTATCCTACTCCTCCTCTGTTCCTCTGGTGATGTGGGGGTTAATCCAGGCCCTGCAGTGCCTAGCTCCACTCCCATTCCCCAGGCGCTCTCATTTGTTGAATTCTGTAACCGTAAAAGCCTTGGTTTCATGCATGTTAACATTAGAAGCCTCCTCCCTAAGTTTGTTTTATTCACTGCCTTAGCACACTCTGCCAACCCGGATGTCCTAGCCGTGTCTGAATCATTGCTTAGGAAGACCACCAAAAACCCTGAAATGTTCATCCCTAACTATAACATTTTCCGACAAGATAGAACTGCCAAAGGGGGCGGAGTTGCAATCTACGGCAGAGATAGCCTGCAGAGTTCTGTCTTCATATCCAGGTCTGTGCCCAAACAATTTGAGCTCCTACTTTTAAAAATCCACCTTCCCAGAAACAAGTCTCTCACCGTTGGATCTTGCTATAGACCACTTTCTGCCCCCAGCTGTGCCCTGGACACCATATGTGAATTGATTGCCCCCGATCTTTCTTCAGAGCTCGTGCTGTTAGGTGACCTAAACTGGGACATGCTTACCACACCAGCCGTCCTACAATCTAAGCTTGATGCCCTCAACCTCACTCAAATTATCAATGAACCCACCAGGTACAACCTCAAATCTGTGAACACAAGCACCCTCATATATATCATCCTAACCAACTGCTCTCCAGATACACCTCTGCTGTCGTCAACCATGTCCTCAGCTATCACTGCCTCATTGCCTGCATCCATAATGGGTCTGCTGTCAATTGACCACCACTCATCACTGTCAAAAGCTCCCTAAAACACTTCAGCGTGCAGGCCTTTCTAATTGACCTGGCCCGGGTATCCTGGAACGACATTGACCTCATTCCGTCAGTAGAGGATGCCTGGTTATTCTTTAAAAGTGCTTTCCTCACCATAAGCATGCCCCATTCAAGAAATGTTGAACCAGGAACTGATATAACCCTTGGTTCACTCCAGACCTGACTGCCCTTGACCAGCACAAAAACATCCTGTGGCGTACTACATTAGCTTCGAATAGCCCCTGCGATATGCAACTTTTCAGGGAAGTTAGGAACCAATATACAGTACAAAGGAAGTTAGGAAAGCAAAGGCTAGCTTTTTCAAACAGAAATTTGCATCCTGTAGCACAAACTCCAAAAAGTTCTGGGACACTGTAAAGTCCATGGAGAATAAGAGCACCTCCTCCCAGCTGCCCACTGCACTGAGGCTAGGATACAATGTCACCACTGATAAATCTGCGACAATTGAGAATTTCAAAAAGCATTTTTCTACAGCTGGCCATGCTTTCCACCTAGCTACCCCTACCCAAGTCAACAGACCTGCAACCTCCATAGTAACTTGCCTGAGACGCCCCAATTTCTCCTTCACCCAAATCCAGATAGCTGATGTTCTGAAAGAGCTGCAAAATCTGGATCCCTACAAATAAGCCGGGCTAGACAATCTAGACCCTCTCTTTCTAAGATTATCCACCAAAATTGTTGCAACCCCTATTACTAGCCTGTTCAATCTCTCTTTCGTATCGTCTGAGATCCCCAAAGATTGGAAAGCTGCCGCGGTCATCCCCCTCTTCAAAGGGGGAGACACCCTAGACCCACCTGCTAAAGACCTATATCTATCCTACCCTGCCTTCCTAACATCTTCAAAAGCCAAGTTAACAAACAGATCACCGTCCATTTCGAACCCCACCGTACTTTTTCTATACAATCTGGTTTCAGAGCTGGTCATGGGTGCGCCTCAGCCACGCTCAAGGTCCTAAATGATATCATAACAGCCATCGATTAGACACAATACTGTGCAGCAGTATTCATCGACCTGGCCAAGGCTTTCGACTCCGTCAATTACCACATTCTTATCGGCAGACTCAACAGTCTTGGTTTCTCAAATAATTGCCTCGCCTGGTTCACCAACTACTTCTCAGACAGAGTTCAGTGTATCAAATCGGAGGCCCTGTTGTACGGACCTTTGGCAGTCTTTATGGGGGTGCCACAGTGTTCAACCTCAGGCCAACTCTCTTCTCTGTATACATCAATGATGTCGCTCTTGCTACTGGTGATTCTCTGATCCCCCTCTACGCAGACAACACCCTTCTGTATACTTCTGGCCCCTCTTTGGAGACTGTGTTAACTAACCTTCAGTCGAGCTTCAATGCCATACAACTCTCCTTCCGTGGCCGCCAACTGCTCTTAAATGCAAGGAAAACTAAATGCATGCTCTTCAACCGATCGTTGCCCACACCTGCCAGCCCGCCCAGCATCACTACTCGGGACGGTTCTGACTTAGAATATGTGGACAACTACAAATACCTAGGTTTCTGGTTAGACTGTAAACTCTCCTTCCAGACTCACATTAAGCATCTCAAATCCAAAATTAAATCTAGAATTGGCGTCCTATATCGCAACAAAGCATCCTTCACTCATGCTGCCAAACATGCCCTCGTAAAACTGACTATCCTACCGATCCTTGACATCGGCGATGTCATTTACAAAATAGCCTCCAACACTCTACTCAACAAATTGGATGCAGTCTATCACAGCGCTGTTACAGTGCCATCCGAATACAAACAGTGTAGCTATTCCCTCCGCAAGACAATCAAACAAGCTAAGTGTCAGTATAGAGACAAAGTAGAGTCGCAATTCAAAGGCTCAGACACGAGACATATGTGGCAGGGTCTACAGTCAATCACGGATTGCGAAAAGAAAAACAGCCCCGTCGCGGACACCAACGTTTTGCTCCCAGACAAATTAAACAACTTCTTTTCTCGCGAGGACAATACAGTGCCACTGACACAACCCGCTACCAAAACCTGCGGGCTCTTCTTCAATGCAGCCAACGTGAGTAAGACATTTAAACATGTTAACTTCTCTGGGATATGTGGGACGGTAGCGTCTCACCTAGCCAACAGCCAGTGGAATTGCAGGGCGCCAAATTCAAAACAACAGAAATCTTTCAAATTAAAATTCCTCAAACACACAAGTATTATACACAATTTTAAAGATAAACTCCTTGTTAATCCAGCCATGGTGTCTGATTTCAAAAAGGCTTTACGGCGAAAGCACACCTTGCGATTATGTTAGCTCAGCGCCTAGCCACAGAAAACCATACAGCCATTTTCCAAAGAAGGAGAGGTGTCACAAAGGACAGAAATAGCGTTAAAATTAATCACTAACCTTGATGATCTTCACCGGATGGCACTCCCAGGACTCTAGGCAATAAATGTGTGTTTTGTTCGATAAAGTTCATCTTTATGTCCAAAAACCTCATTTGAAATTGGTGCGTTACGTTCAGAAATGCATTGTCTCAAAGAAACATCCGGTGAAAGGGCAGAGAGCCACATCAAATTACAGACATACTCATCATAAACATTGATGAAAGATACAAGTGTTAAACACACAATTAAAGATAAACTTCTCCTTAATGCAACCGCTGGGTCAGATTTCAAAAATGTTTTACGGTAAAAGCACACCATGCAATTATGTTAGGTCAGAGCCTAGCCACAGAAAACCATACAGCCATTTTCCAACCAAGGAGAGGTGTCACAAAACTCAGAAATAGCGTTATAAATATTCACTTACCTTTGATGATCTTCATCGGAATGCACTCCCAGGAATCCCAGTTCCACAATAAATGTTTGTTTTGTTGCGCGTTTAGTTCACAAATCCAAATTCACAAGGCGCAGGCACTTAGTCCAGACGAAAAGTCAAAACAGTTCCTTTACAGTTTATAGAAACATGTCAAACGAAGTATATAATCAATCTTTAGGATGTTTTTATCATAAATCTTCAATAATATTCCAACCATGCAATTCCTTTGTCTTTAGAAATGAAAGGGAACGGAGCTCGCTCTCACGGCCGCGCACGTGACTAAACGAATGGCATTCTGCCAGACCCCTGATTCAAACAGCTCTTATTCACTCCCCCTTCATAGTAGAAGCCTGAAACAACATTCTAAAGACTGTTGACATCTAGTGGAAGCCTACGGAAGTGCAATATGACCCCATAGACACTGTATATTGGATAGGCAATCACTTGAAAAACTACAAACCTCAGATTTCCCACTTCCTGGTTGGATTTTTTTCAGGTTTTTGCCTGCCATATGAGTTCTGTTATATTCACAGACATCATTCAAACAGTTTTAGAAACTACAGAGTGTTTTCTAACCAAATCTACTAATTATATGCATATTCTAGCTTTTGGGCCTGAGTAGCAGGAAGTTTACTCTGGGCACCTTATTCATCCAAGCTACTCAATACTGCCCCCCAGTCCCAAAGAAGTTAACACTCTCGCAAGGCTGCCGGCCACAGACGGCATCCCTAGCCGCGTCCTCAGAGCATACGCAGACAAGCTGGCTGGTGTGTTTACGGACATATTCAATCAATCCCTTTCCCAGTCAAGAGGGCCACCATTGTTCCTGTTCCCAAGAAAGCTAAGGTAACTGAGCTAAACAACTACTACTACTTCCGTCATCCTGAAGTGCTTTGAGAGACTAATCAAGGATCATATCACCTCCACCCTACCTGACACCCTAGACCCACTCCAATTTGCTTACCACCCCAATAGGTCCACAGACGACGCAATCGCAATCACACTGCACACTGCACACTGCCCTAACCCATCTGGACAAGAGAAATACCTATGTAAGAATGCTGTTCATCGATTACAGCTCAGCGTTTAACACCATAGTACCCTCCAAACTCGTCATTAAGCTCGGGACCCTGGGTCTCGACCCCGCCCTGTGCAACTGGGTCCTGGACTTTCTGCCCCCAGGTGGTGAGGGTAGGAAACAACATCTCCACCCCACTGATCCTCAACACTGGGGCCTCGCAAAGGTTAGTTCTCAGCCCTCTCCTGTATTCCCTGTTCACCCATGACTGTGTGGCCATGCACGTTTTCAACTCAATCATCAAGTTTGCAGACGACTCTACAGTGCTAGGCTTGATTACCAACAACGATGAGATGGCCTACAGGGAGGAGGTGAGGGCCCTCGGAGTGTGGTGTCAGGAAAATAACCTCACACTCAACGTCAACAAAACAAAGTAGATGATCGTGGAATTCAGGAAACAGCAGAGGGAGCACTCCCCTATCCACATCGACGGGACAGTAGTGGAGAAGATGGAAAGTTTTAAGTTCCTCATACCCAACCTCAGGAGGATGAAGAAATTTCGCAACAAAAACACTCAACAAACTTTTACAGATGCACAATGAGAGCATCCTGTCGGGCTGTATCACTGCCTGGTACGGCAACTGCTCCACACACAACCGTAAGACTCTCCAGAGGGTAGTGAGGTCTGCACAACGCATCACCAGGCGCAAACTACCTGCCCTCCAGGACACCTACACCACCCAATGTCACAGGAAGGCCAAAAAGATCATCAAGTACAACAACCACCCGATCCACTGCCTGTTCACCCCACTACTATCCAGAAGACGAGGTCAGTACAGGTGCATCAAAGCTGGGACCGAGAGACTGAAAAACAGCTTCTATCTCAAGACCATCAGACTGTTAAACAGCCATCACTGACATTGAGTGTCTGCTGCCAACATACAGCCACTTTAATAATTAATATTTGGATGTAATAAATGTATCACTAGTCACTTTTAACAATGGCACTTTATATAATGTTTACATACCCTACATTACTCATCTCATATGTATGTACTGTACTCTATACCATCTACTGTATCTTGCCTATGCCGTTCGGCCATCGCTCAGCCCTATATTTATATGTACATATTCTTATTCATTCCTTTACACTTGTGTGTATAAGGTAGTTGTTGTGAAATTGTTAGATTACTTGTTAGATATTACTGCACAGTCAGAACTAGAAGCACAAGCATTTCGCTACACTCACATTAACATCTGCTAACCATGTGTATGTGACCAATAAAATATGATTTGATTTGATGTGATTTTTTGCCTGCACTGAATACATTTAATTCAACCACTGAAAACCTTCCCACTTGCTGGCCAACAGATTTACTCATCAATGTTTCCATTCAATAGTGTTTTCAGTTAAAAAAATTAAGCCATCCCTTTAAAATATAGTGTATCTTCAATTAGAATTTTGGCGACAGGCACTAGAACACATGGAGAGAATGGGTTCAAAATACAGGGATTCATTAAAGAAAGCCATCTAAATATATACATACACGTCTTTGTTTCAGCACCAACTGGTAGATTTCTAAATATTTAGGCACATTTTGGAGTTAGGAAAGTATGAATCATTTTTTAAAAATGATTTGGTGATCCTTTATGCTCTAAATATATTGTTGAATCAAAAATACAATGCTTTGATTCATCCTGAAAGTTGTCATATTATTAAATTGTTTAATCCCATGAAATATTGGAAGATTAGAAAAGTGTGCAATAGGGATTGAACTGTAGTCCAATAAATCTACCCTAATAATCCTCACTAATCATGGAACTGTATGAAAATGGTCCTGTCGTCATGAACCATGTGCCAGGCTCCAGGTTTAAACTGCTACTTGTGGTCTGTGTTCCTTAATGATTCAAATAGGCTACCTGTTCCAAATTATTGCACAACTTGGAATACATTAGCCTAATATGATCCACTATGGCTTCCCACACATACTCGACAGTGGAAAGAAAGGTCAACTAACGATGTAATGGAATGATGCAAAATGTAAGGAAACAAACACTAAAGAGACAGATATAAATGTAAGGAAACTAACACTAAAGAGACAGATATGAATGTATGTGGGTATATCTAACTGACGGTGGTTACCAATAGGGGCTAATATTTAAGAAAATACATGCATTTTTTTCATACAGTGAAAAGTCCAGACATAAAATGAAAACTTTCTAGACATGCTAAATCAACTCGTTAGGTTTTCCGCTATACTGTCATTTGTGCATGGCTACAGAAGCTTATAGCTTGGGTTTCCAAATTTCATCCCTGCTGGTTATAAAGCCAGCGTTTCATAAACTTCACTGGAAAAGGTGATATGTTGATATGTTTCAGTTTGCAGCCATATTACTGGTTTCTGGTTTCACATTTCACATTATTACTGGTTTCACATTTGTCTCCATCGATCAGGTAAAGAAGATCTAAAACTCATTGTCATTTATATTTACAATCCACTTATCCAAATGGCTTACTTATTTACCTAGCTCTTATCAACAGCTCAGCCTCTTATCAATTTGTAAATTACGGTGCATGGAGAATGGTGTTATTTCTATCGGAAAAAGAAAGTTGACGTTGTTCCACTTAGGACCGACAGTTGCTCAACCTTATTCATTGTTTCATCGCGCGTAAAGGTGGTGGAATTATGAGGGGAATTAAGTCAAGGTCAGAATACAGAGTATATGTAGACAAACCTACACCATGTCTTCCTTTACTTGAGCTCCCCCGCAAATGAATAGCGGGTAAATAGCAATGTGATGAATCAAAAATACAGTGGTTTGATTCATCCTGACAGTTGTAATATTATTCAATTGTTCAATCCATGAAGTATTGGAAGGTGAGAAAAGTGTGCAACTCGGGTCAGAATCCCCCCCATAGTGAAGTGAGTGGTTGGTCTGTTACTTACAACGCCCCTGAAGACAGAGAAGGCCATGGCTCCCAACAGTAGCAGAGACAGGATCAGGTCAACAGGCCTGTAGAGGAGACTTCTCTTCTGTGCTACTGCAATCTGAGGAATACAGACAAACACAACCTATGTCAGTCCAACTGGGTTACTGTACGTTTCAGGTTCAGTACCAGTCAAACGTTTGGACACACCTACTCATTCAAGGGTTTTTCTTTATTTTTACTATTTTCTACATTGTGGAATAATAGTGAAGACATGAAAACTATGAAACACATATGGAATAATGTTGTATCCAAAAAAGTTTTGAACAAAGAAAAAGAAACCACTACTAAAGGACACCAATAAGAAAAAGGGACTTGCTTGGGCCAAGAAACACGAGCAATGGATATTAGGCCAGTGGAAGTCTGTCCTTTGGTCTGATGAGTCCAAATTTGAGATTTTTGGTTCCAACCGGCGTGTCTTTGTGAGACGCAGAGTAGGTGAACGAATGATCTCCGCATGTGTGGTTCCCACCATGAAGAATGGAGGAGGAGGTGTGATGGTGTAGGGGTGCTTTGCTGGTGACACTCTCTGGCATTTATTTAGAATTCAAGGCACACTTAATCAGCATTCTGCAGTGATACGCCATTCCATCTGGTTTGCACTTAGTGGGACTATCATTTGTTTTTCAACAGGACAATGACCCAGAACACCTACAGGCTGTGTAAGGGCTATTTAACCAAGAAGGAGAGTCTGTGGAATGCTGCATCAGATGACCTGGCCTCCACAGTCACCCGACCTGAACCCATTTGAGATGGTTTTGGATGAGTTGGACCACAGAGTGAAGGAAAAGCAGCCAACAATTGTAGTCACTCGGAAGCAAACAGAAGCAAACAGAAGCCAAGGGGACGGACCTACCTGAATTTGTCCTTGTTTTCGTTGAGCAATGCTTTCTTCGGTTTGCAGTAATGAATTTGTGTTTTGTGTGGGAGGGTTTAGTGACTGCAACATGATGGTCAGTTATTCTCTTAAAGTGAATTGATCATATTCAATTCATGGATGAAACAAACATATCAGTCCAGTCGAAAGTTAGCTTTACTGCACTGCTGTTCCATCTGTGTATCTCACCTTGTCTGCAGGAATGATTGGCAGCTCTCTCTCTCCACTGAAGAGCAGGATGGCTCCCCAGATGGGCAGCAACAGGAAGGGAGTATTCCTCCAGAAGGCGGGATGAATGTTTGAACCATATTTACCTGCGTGAAGAGCCATGACAATATTAACATGTCTGTTCCTGATATACCTGTTTGCCACTATTTGGCCGTGTTAGAATATACCAGAGAGTAACAGTAATGGCAATTTCTTTGAAACACTCACCGATGACTACTCCTGGGATGAAGACGATCTGGTGGGCAATGGACGACCCAGCCCAGAACAGCGCCAGGCTGCGATAGGACTTCCTTATGAATAAGAAATAGATTTAACCATCTCACCAAAAATCTTATTGCCACTATTGGTACTACTGTAGAATCACTGTAACGAAGTGCCACTTACCCCCTGAACATGCGATGGATGATGATGAGGAAGAGGAGGAAGTGAATGACTCCCTCCCAGTAATTCATCATCACAGCGTAGGCTGTGCTCAGATGGGGCTCCCCCTGACAGATCATCAGGTCATGTTAAATAGCTGATATATTTCTTACAAAAAAAATTGTTTTCTACAAAGCGTTTTCCAAACCACATATCAATCAATAATCTAGTACAAATTACTAATTCATTAGGTAAAGGAAAGGACTAGTTAGTTAAACTAACCTTCTTCAGGTAGAAACCCATGTAACCAGAGATGTAGCCATCCTGTTCCAAAGCATTGGTCAGGCCCACCAGACATGTGAAGGAAAACACAGCCAACACTAAAAGAGAGAGAGAGAGAGACGAGAGAGAGAGAGAGAGAGAGAGAGAGAGAGACGAGAGAGAGAGAGAGAGAGAGAGAGACAGAGAGAGAGAGAGAGAGAGACGAGAGAGAGACAGAGAGCGAGAGAGACGAGAGAGAGAGAGAGAGAGAGAGAGAGAGAGAGAGAGACGAGAGAGAGACGAGAGAGAGACGAGAGAGAGAGAGAGAGACCTTTCTCATCCAGTTTCACTCACGCATTCTTTTCAATTATCTTCAACACCCCTTTATAATGAGAGGCGTGTGCGTGCTCACATATTACTACCACCTTTACGGTCTCTGACTACTACATACCATAAAACAAGGGGTCAATGTTTTCCCAGTGTTGCAATGCGAGAAGATGGAGGATGAGGAAAGACATGATGTAGGGTATAATGTACAGTACGGCAGCTCCTAGTGTCAACACCATTACAGGCCTGTGGAGGAGAGAGACACATGTATCAGTAATACAAACTCACACACCTTATGAAACTACATAGGGAAAAACTCTGGGGCCTTTTTTTCCTCTCCTCAAAGGTATCACCGATCTGAATGAATGACTGAACGAATGAATGACTAAGCCACTGAAGAATGATGACGTAACTGTAGCTGCCGTCTATGAAGGTATAGCCTAGGAAAGACGTTGGACTAAAAAGTATGGGGGAAAAAAGGTGTTGTGTATCATGGTAAAAGTGTGTCATGATTACATTACACAGAATAAAATGTGAGATGAACCCAACTTACTGTTTTGTGACATTGTTCATAGCGTAGAGAACCGCGGGAGCCACAAGAGACAAAAGGAGAACACATATGTCCACAGGCAGCTGCATCTTTGTACCGTTGATTCATATAACACCTCAGTCAAGGGGAATAATCTGAACAGTGTGCTGAAAAGGAACAGGAAAACTATATATCCCGAGTTTCAGTGGAGGATTACTGCTGCTGTCCACACCTTGTCTCCTGAATGGTGATTGTGATCACTCTTTTTACAAAGCTTTCATTGACCCTCGACATCAGCTGTTCACTGCTTTGGTTCAAAGTTCACAAGCTTTATGATTGCATTATTCTCAGAGTATCCTAGTCTATATAGCCTATAAACCTATAAACAGAGTGCATTTTGCATAAAACACATTCATGCGTAAATTAATTACATTCCAGTTTTAAATAGTTGTCAAACGTATATATATTTTTCTGTCAAGGCTTTGACATTTGGAACTATCGACAAAGAATGTATTACTGGAACCTAGGCCTACATGCCATTATTGCCACCTTGTGGTATGTGGCAAAAAGATGTAGTTTTATTCTCAAAGTAAAGGTGATGGTAACTGTGGTAGAGGTCAATAACAATGTAGTCGAACAATGAACAAAAGCAAATGATGAACAACAACAAACAATGAACTAAAAGGTATTTCTCTAAATATACTAGACAAAAATATAAACACCACAACTGAAATAAAAGATGCAAGAAATGTTCCATACACACAGAAAATGTAATTCTTGAGAGAAATAAACATTTTGTGCATATGCACAATTTCTGGAATATTTTGTTTCAGTTCATGAAACATGGGACCAACACTTTACATGTTGCGTTTATATTTTTGTTCAGTGTAAATAAAAAACTGAACTCAATCCAAAATCAACATTTGGCCTAATGAAATACCTTGAGCATCAAGAAGCCTACACCCCTTCTCCTAGCGGGTTCTGTATCTTGATACCTATACCCCATGACCTGTTTAAAGGAGCTGAAGGCTAAACACACGTGTAGATAACGCCACATAATATTCATAGGCGTTTCTCAATCAAACACGTATACCATCTGAAATACGACAAATCTCATTAAATACTACGTTCCCAAAATGACAGAACCCGCGGGAAAAGGGGTGCACGCTTCTCGATTCATTGAAAATAGATTCATTCTTGTGTGTTTTATTTCTCACATGTTTTTATTTTGTGTTTTTCATATTTAACTCTGCATCGTTTGGAAATAGCTTGTATGTAAACATTTCACTGTCAGGTCTACAACCGTTGTATTCGGCGCATGTGACAAATACAATATTATTTGATTACTTTGTTTGTTTGTTGTAAGTACATGTTTCCACTGCCCGCGCTCCTTGTAGGAGAGCGTGTATATGCACGAGCGGAACGCCGAGAAGCAGCAAAAAGTACTCTAAATAAATGCACAAACTGTAAGAAATAGTTTCACTGGAGCTACAAAGATATAACTGGAGAACTTGCTATCAATGAGTGGAGTAGCAATAGTAGGCATACACATGTTTAAAAACAATAACTATGTTGGCATAAGAGCCGAGTACAATGTCAAAATATGTACATTTTATGAAATTGAACATGCAGACCTTGTCCAAAATAAATGTAATTAAACTTTCACTGATTTATCTGACTGATTAGAGTTACTATAAAATACTGTGCAATACATAAACTACAGATAGTGAAGATTACTATCATTATTATTATCATCATCATCATCATCATTATTATTATTATTATTATGGACAGATAGCCTACTATAGGACACATTTCCAACCTCATAATTTGTCTCTCTCACAGTGTATCTATGTCTCATCGCAGAGAACCCTCTGTGCCAATGAAAAGCAAGAATTCCTGTCATGACAATACATCACTGCTAAGGGCTGTTCTTATGCACGACGCAACGCAGAATGCCTGGACACAGCCCTTAGCTGTGGTATATTGACCATATTTCACAAATCCCTGAGGTGCGTTATTGCTGTTATATAAACTGGTTACCAATGTAATTATGGCAGTTAAAATATTTTTTTTTATCATACCGTGGTATAAATGAATGCACAAATTGCAATAAATAATTTCCACGGCTGTCAGCCAATCAGCATTCAGGGCTCAAACTACCCAGTTTATGAGAACAAACAGACAAAGATGACACATTCAGACAGAGTTGTGTATGGGACTTGGCTCATCAAACCACTGTAGAGATGTCCTCTTCAACATTAAACCAAGTAAAAAATAATCTTCTCCCAAACTGATTAAACAAAATCAATGTCTTGCCAGGACCCAGTCTTAAGCCAAGGCTCGTGACCCAAAAGAAACCCATTAATTGTGGGTCTCAGCTACAGACATGATATACGCTACAGCCGGTTATCTCCCCTCCGTCTCCATGGAAAGATGTGGTAATAGAGGATTACATACCGCAGCATCAGAGAATTATGATCATGGTAAATGTAAAGGGAGGAGGAGGGAGAGAGAAGGAGGCGTAGAGAGAGAGAGGGAGAGAGAGAGGGAGAGAGAAGGAGGCGTAGAGAGAGAGAGGGAGAGAGAGAGGGAGAGAGAAGGAGGCGTAGAGAGAGAGCGGGAGAGAGAGAGGGAGAGAGAAGGAGGCGTAGAGAGAGAGAGGGAGAGAGAGAGGGAGAGAGAAGGAGGCGTAGAGAGAGAGAGGGAGAGAGAGAGGGAGAGAGAAGGAGGCGTAGAGAGAGAGAGGGAGATAGAGAGGGAGAGAGAAGGAGGCGTAGAGAGAGAGAGGGAGAGAGAGAGGGAGAGAGAGAGGGAGAGAGAAGGAGGCGTAGAGAGAGAGAGGGGTCGGAGCAGACCAAGAGAGAAACAGATAGAGGGCAAGGGCCAGAGAGAGAGAGTGAGTGAGAGAGAGTGAGAGAGAGAGAGAGAGAGAGAGAGAGAGAGAGAGAGAGAGTTCAGTCAGATCGAGGAAAAGACAAACACACACACACTCTCTTGCTGCACGCGCTAACCACACATACACTCCTATATCTAAGGGCAGAGCACCCAGACGCTGTGGCACCATGTTGCACCCCATCATGATAGGCATCGTGACCTTCAACACCTCCTTGACCATCATCTACTGGACCTTTCTCCTGGGAGGGACCTTCTTTGACATGATGTCTCAAGAAGAAGACAAGCCCAAGAAGCTTAGTGAGGTCACCCCCGCTTGAGCCTGCGCCGCCATGGAACCCACTACCTACCTGTGAATTTACTATGACAACCACCGACAGCTTACTAGGCCTATAGGCAGCTTGTGTCGCATTACACATTTTATGTTTTGTTTTTTGTTTTTTCAGAATTCCATTGGGAATCCTGTTTTTGCTTTCTCTTTCTGCCGTTTTCCACTTGTTCCACATCCGTAGAGAACCGGGTCATCTGGATCAATCTGGAATCATTCTAAAACAGGTACAGTAGACTATATCTCCAGTATGATCATCTCTCATTTCAAGTAGCCTGAAGATTGTTCCTTTATTTTCTATTATCTCACATTTCTCTCATGGGTTTACATCATTAACACATTGGTCAGATTACTTAATTATAAGGTCACACAGGGGTTGAATTGTTGTTCTCATCGGCTTAAACTGCAGATTATCACGTATCATTTAAGTCATCTAATGCCTGTCCCAGACAGGTGTTGCATATCATTTTCACAAGCTAATAGCACTCCGCTTGCGTTTCTGTGTGGCTTCTGTTTATTGGCTTAGTTGCAGTATCAAATCCTGTCAAGGATTCCAGGAGGGGGTAAAGTACATTACTTAAGTACCTGAAGAGGACTGGGTGTCTCAGAAAAGATCCAGCCCACTTCAGCCTAACATAATTTCTCCATCCTATTTTCATCCGTCTTAACTTCACCTCAACCTCTACTCAACTCAAATTTTATTGGTCACATACACGTAGTTAGCATCCCTCAACCCTCTCTTTCTCCTGATAGTTACCCCTTTCTTCTTTGTTCCAAACTCCCAAACCTCAACCCTTCCCACCCTCATCCCTCTCCCCTGGCAACTGCCCCCACCCCACAACTACCCTCCACCATCATGGGGCTCCATCCCCTCATGATTTTCATTGTCTCTTTCAACCTCTTAATCACCATCGTAGAGTGGACTTGGCTCTTGTCTAGGATCCTCAGGGTTGAAGATGAAGATGTCTCTCCAGAATGACAAAGAAACATAGCCCTATCTACTTAAGCTCTAGTCCCAACTCCACTGAGTAGAAAAAACATTTTCCTAATAGTGTACTCTCTGTGTCTGTCTTCATGGTTGGTTCCAGGATTCCATGCTTGCTTTGATTTACAGAGCAATTCTGCATGCTACAAGGTAAGAATGGCGTGAATTTGTTGGGAGAGCTGATGTTAAGTTCAGGGAAAGACAACTAATCTGACTCGTTGCTACTTCTCCTTTTCTCTCTGTATTCTGGATTCTGTATTTTGAATATAATGTGTTGTAATAGTACAGCATGAAATTGTTGTTAGGGGGTGGTTGTGTGGATTGGCCCAATTAGTCACCAAATCCTGTCAAGGATTACAGCAGGGCAGCCATGGGCGGTGAAAACTGAGTAGACTGACTAGTGGCTAGTCACTGAGTAGGCAGGCGTTTGTGTCTCAGGAGGAGAAAAGACCAAGTCCATTTCCTCCTCCTTCTATTTTCATCCTTTTTTTCACCCCTCTTTTCCAAGACTACCATCACGTCATCCCTTTTTCTTTCACCTCTACACTTCTCTCTCCGCCACCCACCGCCACCCACCACCACCCACCGCCACCCACCGCTACCATGGCGCCACCATTCATCCCTTCATTGCTTGTGAGGTGGTCTGCGACCTCATCACCACCATCATAGAGTGGATATGGATGCTGTCTGTACTTCTCAAGGTTGACAAAAAACAAAAATGATGTTTCTCCAGTCTGAAAAAACAAACAGCACACTTCAACAACAAGAAAAACTCTGGAATTCTGAAACCATAGCATTCTTGTTGGCACTACAGTAAATTTCCTGGTGGAGGTGGACAGTCCTGTTATTTGTTGCTACTTCTCCTGTGTGTGGCAGCCGTAGGGGGTGAAACAGAGTGGACCGACTAGAGCAAACATCTGGATCATTTCATCATTTCTTCATCCCCTATCTTTCAAGAATTCCACCTTTTGCTGGCATTGTTCTCATCATTTCATCTCTCTTTGCTCCACTTCTTCATTTCTCTCTCCTGAGTTCCTTCCATCCCACTACGGCCACCCTTCCTCTGCCACCATGGTGATGATCGGTCCCTTCATGGCCCTTCAGGTCACCCTCAACATCCTTATCACCATCATATGGTGGGCCTGGATACTATCTAGAGTCATGAGACAAAAGGAAGATGAGGTCCCTCAGTTCTGACAATGGAAACAACTCTAATCTTAACCCTGCCTGCTAGACCGACGTACCGATAGGAGCCACTTCAGAAACTCTGACTGAAACGTAGCATTCTTGTTGAAACTGAGTAGAGAAACATGCAAATAGAGAAGTCAGCATGGTTCATTGTGATGTGGCCCTAACAGTGTTTCCATCCAGGATTACAGAGAACTTTCTAGACTTTCTCTCAGCGACAACATAGCTGAGGGGAAGCTACACATCAAGTTTGTAAGGTAAGAACGGTACATCCCTGATTCAAAAGGGAAATTAAATTATAGTCACTCAGGATCTTGTTTTCCATTTATTAAACGTTTCCAGGAAATCACCTAACCCTTAATGATAACTTCCTTTTAACTTTCCAGGAAATCACCTAACCCTTAATGATAACTTCCTTTTAACTCTCCAGGAAATCACCTAACCCTTAATGATAACTTCCTTTTAACTTTCCAGGAAATCACCTAACCCTTCATGATAACTTCCTTTTAACTTTCCAGGAAATCACCTAACCCTTAATGATAACTTCCTTTTAACTTTCCAGGAAATCACCTAACCCTTCATGATAACTTCCTTTTAACTTTCCAGGAAATCACCTAACCCTTAATGATAACTTCCTTTTAACTTTCCAGGAAATCACCTAACCCTTCATGATAACTTCCTTTTAACTTTCCAGGAAATCACCTAACCCTTCATGATAACTTCCTTTTAATCAATGGACATGCCCTTTATTATTGTCAGAATACATCTGACTTCAAATCCTTCACTGCTCTCTTCCGGAAAGTTTACTTTGCTCACCATAACCAGTTCCTGATGGACTGTCTTATTTCTCAGTCTTTCCCTTGCTCTACCTCACATTTGATAAGAAATACAAAAAAAATAAAATGTAGAGGTTCATGTTTGACACTCAATATAACCTAGTCCGTGGTGGAAATAAGTTAAGGTATGGTGTGGTGTGTAGGATCAGGATCAGTAGGGACCATAAGCCTCTTTGGCTTACATCTCCCCTGTCATATCACTAATCCTCCCAGATGGAGGGCTGATATCTCTGGACATGATGACAGATTCCTGTTCATCCTATTAGCACTCTGCCTGCCCTACATTTACTCAACTGCTTTACAAGGTTATGACAGATTATTAAACCAAGGATCCTCCTCAAAAAGACCATGACCCGAAGTAAGCCAACTTTAGCCTGGCTTCCGGATCAGTTTGTGCTGTCTTGTCAACTGTGCATGATACTTATTGGCATTATAATGACAGTAGGAGTTGTCAAGACAGCCCAGAATAGATATGGGACACAGGCTAGGCATTACAATGACAGTAGGAGTTGTAAAGACAGCACAGAACAGATCTGGGACCCAAGCTAGGCATTATAATGACAGTAGGAGTGTTAAAGACAACCCAGAACAGATCTGGGACCCAGGCTAGGCATTATAATGACAGTAGGAGTTTTAAAGACAACCCAGAACAGATCTGGGACCCAGGCTAGGCATTATAATGACAGTAGGAGTTGTCAAGACAGCACAGAACAGATCTGAGACCCAGGCTAGGCATTACAATGACTGTATGAGTTTTAAAGACAGCACAGAACAGATCTGAGTCCCAGGCTAGGCATTATAATGACCGTATGAGTTTTAAAGACAGCACAGAACAGATCTGAGACCCAGGCTAGGCATTACAATGACTGTATGAGTTTTAAAGACAGCACAGAACAGATCTGAGACCCAGGCTAGGCATTATAATGACCGTATGAGTTTTAAAGACAGCACAGAACAGATCTGGGACCCAGACTAGGCATTATAATGACCGTTGGAGTTGTAAAGACAGCACAGAACAGATCTGGGACCCAGACGAGGCATTATAATGACCGTATGAGTTTTAAAGACAGCACAGAACAGATCTGGGACCCAGGCTAGGCATTATAATGACCGTTGGAGATGTAAAGACAGCACAGAACAGATCTGGGACCCAGGCTAGGCATTATAATCACCGTTGGAGTTGTAAAGACAGCACAGAACAAATCTGGGACCCAGACGAGGCATTATAATGACCGTTGGAGTTGTAAAGACAGCACAGAACAGATCTGGGACCCAGGCTAGGCATTATAATGACCGTTGGAGTTGTAAAGACAGCACAGAACAGATCTGGGACCCAGGCTAGGCTTACTTAGCTACAGAAGGAATTATGGTTGATATATACTGTATGTTTCTTTTGAAATACAGCACATTCTTTTGAAATGAACTACTATGTTCTCGTTCATTCATTTCCCAACCCATTAGGCCTCTATCCAGAGCCTCACCCCATCAATTGAAATACAATTATATTTTCTTTCATGAAAAGTAGAGTAACCACATTTAACCACAATTTCTTTATTTCTCTCACTCGTCTGATACACTTCTTTAACCCTGAAAACATCCAGAGTACAATGGTACACAGAGTGGATCTACTCATAGAAACCTCATAGAAACCAAGTACTGTACCTCCTCAAAGACTATACAGACTCATCAAGGCGATACAGACAGATCTGCTTTGTACATAACGTCTGCAGTCTGTGCATCATCCATTTACTGTGTACCCCACCGCATCTCACTATACCAATAGCGTACTTCACCAATCAAACCATGGGCTATCAGCTGCCCCCGACCCATGCACAAAACATCCCAGGACTGGTAGCCGTGGCCTGGAACCTCACACAGCTGAACTTTGAACCCCGCCAGCTCCTCCAGGCTTCCATGATTGGACAGGAGGAAGACAAGAAAGAGTATTTCATAAACTACGTCCCGCCTTCTCGCGACGCCATCGAGCTGCCTCGCCATGTCGTTTACATACTTATAGGAGTGGTGTTGGTGGTAGTCGCTACCTACGCCATAGTGGGTCACCTGATCAAGGACCTGATGCATGACCTAGCAGGTAACCTGGGACTCCTTCTATCTGCTACCATCTGAAGGTTTTACCACTTGGTGTTCTCCATTGTGGTGTCACCGTGTGTCATCGTCCTAATTCCCTATCATGTGTTTGATCATCTGACTGTCTTTCCCTTCTCGGATGGCCACTGGTTCAGTGAGTCAACATGATGTTGACTGTTGATGTCATCTATGCCATGAAAATCTTTGTGTGTTCTGACCTTCCCTCCATTTTGCACCTGCTGTGGGTACAAAGCTGCAGTGTATTTCCTGAGGTCATCTCTATGGCTGTCAGTTTGTCATCAAGCTCAAGAGTGCGAATATGAAAACGTACTGGTCTGTTGGTGGCATTTCATAAACCACCTAAAATATTATATAGCCTAAGTGCACCAAATGTTATATTTAAGCAATAAGGCATGTGGTATGGTATATGGCCAAACCCCAGTGGTGACTTATTGCTATTATAAACTGTTTACCAACGTAATTAGAACTGTGGTATATGGTCTCACATACTGCGGCTTTCAGACATTCAGCATTCCGAGCTTGACCCACCAAGTTTATGATGTAAAATAACCTATTCTTATCCCCTCTCTGCACCCCCCTCTCTCTCTCTCTCTCTCTCTCTCTCTCTGTCTCTCTCTCTGTCTGTCTCTCTCTCTCTCTCTCTCTCTCTCTCTCTCTCTCTCTCTCTCTCTCTCCCCTGCTCACTCTGCTCTGTACCCATTCTCTCTCTCTCTCTCTCTCTCTCTCTCTCTCTCTCTCTCTCTCTCTCTCACACAGATTGGGTTCTTGGCCCAAAACCCTCTGATGTGGATGCTGAGGGCGGTATGGAGGAAGAAGAGGAGGAGCGAGGGATCCTATATGATGGAAGGATTAAGAAAGAGTGGATGGAGGAGAACGAGGTTGGGTTGCTGCCAGGGTTCTACCACGTGGCAGGGAACTACCACCCGCCTGCCCTGCCACTTCGCAGCGTTATCACAGCTTTGCCAAGTGAGATGATTATGTCCAATCAGAATGTGACCTTTCAGCGCCCTTTGACCCCTCATGTCACCTCCTTCGGAGTTCTGTAACCTCATTTGTTATGCCAATACGAAATCACCCCCTCATCTCTAGCCCTATGGAAAGTGTTTATATCTGAGAGGATTTTAAGATACAAGCCATATGGCTGAAATTTCATCTGGCCTATGAGAGGACAAAATCATCTGCTTGTAACTAACCAATACATTAAGATCTAGGCAGAAGAGTTCAATCTGGAATAGGGCAGTGTTTTTTGGCCTACATGCCAGGTTCAGTAACGAAGTCCATCCTTCATTTTTACCCCATAACAACTCCTCTGTTTGTTGCAAATGACATAGAGATAGATGCTTGAGCTACATAACCACCGAGGTACAACACATGTAGCTTCTATGAAATATAACTGTGATACATGTATGAATACATTAGTATGTTCTTGTATTGATGCTGATAGAAAGGTGGGCCATATTTATACTCATTGACATGAGAAATGGGTAAAAAAAACTATAGAGCTCTTGGATGTGATGTATAGCAGCTATATTACTTCATGTGTAGACACACACACACACACACACACACACACACACACACACACACACACACACACACACACACACACACACACACACACACACACACACACACACACACACACACACACACACACACACACACACACACACACACACACGCACATACGCGCACACACGCGTACACACGCGCACACACGCACACACTTATATACACACACATATACACACACACAGGTTCCAGGTTTATGTGTTAGCAACAGTGTTTTCCCATTACGTAATAACTTGTGTTACTGTAATGTGTTTTTGAAATAAACATACTTTTACATTCCTGTTATGAAGTTGTTTGAGGATTTCTTCAGTAAAGAACTGACCGTTCGGATTGTGTTGTGTCATCTACTTATCCTTATCCCTCTTATCCATTACTAATGCCTGACAGGTGTAAAGGTTGGGTCAGGGACAGTCCCAATTAAAATGTAGAGGATTATATTAGTCACTTAGCATGAGACAGGAGAGGGGTTAAATTAGGAGTATGAGTTTTGTTACAAGTTTGTTACAAGTTGAGATAGATTTATAGATCTTTATGCTGATAGATGTGTAACTTCTGCATTTGCTAAATGCTAAATATTGAGTTAGAATCCAGAATTTGACATCACACTAGTGTTGTGTACCTGTAAGTAGCTGAGTGACTAGGCGGCTATGAGTCGATGACTCGGTGGCTATGAGTCGATGACTCGGTGGCTATGAGTCGATGACTCGGTGGCTATGAGTTGATGACTCGGTGGCTATGAGTTGATGGCTAGGTGGCTATGAGTCAATTACTCAGTGGCTATGAGTCGATGACTCGGTGGCTATGAGTTGATGGCTAGGTGGCTATGAGTCAATTACTCAGTGGCTATGAGTCGATGATTCGGTGGCTATGAGTTGATGGCTAGGTGGCTATGAGTTAATGATTCGGTGGCTATGAGTTGATGGCTAGGTGGCTATGAGTCGATGATTTAGTGGCTATGAGTTGATGGCTAGGTGGCTATGAGTCGATTACTTGGTGGCTATGAGTCGATGACTCGGTGGCTATGAGTTGATGGCTAGGTGGCTATGAGTCAATTACTCAGTGGCTATGAGTCGATGATTCGGTGGCTATGAGTTGATGGCTAGGTGGCTATGAGTCGATGATTCGGTGGCTATGAGTTGATGGCTAGGTGGCTATGAGTCGATGACTCGGTGGCTATGAGTCGATGACTAGGTGGCTATGAGTCGATGACTCGGTGGCTATGAGTTGATGGCTAGGTGGCTATGAGTCGATGACTCGGTGGCTATGAGTCGATGACTAGGTGGCTATGAGTCGATGACTCGGTGGCTATGAGTTGATGGCTAGGTGGCTATGAGTCAATTACTCAGTGGCTATGAGTCGATGATTCGGTGGCTATGAGTTGATGGCTAGGTGGCTATGAGTCAATGATTCGGTGGCTATGAGTTGATGGCTAGGTGGCTATGAGTCGATGATTTAGTGGCTATGAGTTGATGGCTAGGTGGCTATGAGTCGATTACTCGGTGGCTATGAGTCGATGACTCGGTGGCTATGAGTCGATGATTAGGTGGCTATGAGTTGATGGCTAGGTGGCTATGAGTCGATGATTTAGTGGCTATGAGTTGATGGCTAGGTGGCTATGAGTCGATTACTCGATGGCTATGAGTCGATGACTCGGTGGCTATGAGTCGATGATTCGGTGGCTATGAGTTGATGGCTAGGTGGCTATGAGTCGATGATTTAGTGGCTATGAGTTGATGACTCGGTGGCTATGAGTCGATGATTCGGTGGCTATGAGTCGATGACTCTGTGGCTATGAGTCGATGACTCGGTGGCTATGAGTCGATTACTCGGTGGCTATGAGTCGATGACTCTGTGGCTATGAGTCGATGACTCTGTGGCTATGAGTCGATGACTCGGTGGCTATGAGTCGATGACTCTGTGGCTATGAGTCGATGACTCTGTGGCTATGAGTCGATGACTCTGTGGCTATGAGTCGATGACTCGGTGGCTATGAGTCGATGACTCTGTGGCTATGAGTCGATGACTCTGTGGCTATGAGTCGATTACTCGGTGGCTATGAGTCGATGACTCGGTGGCTATGAGCCGATGACTCTGTGGCTATGAGTCGATTACTCGGTGGCTATGAGTCGATGATTCGGTGGCTATGAGTTGATGGCTAGGTGGCTATGAGTCGATTACTCGGTGGTTATGAGTCGATGACTCGGTGGCTATGAGTCGATGATTCAGTGGCTATGAGTTGATGGCTAGGTGGCTATGAGTCGATGACTCGGTGGTTATGAGTCGATGACTCGGTGGCTATGAGTCGATGATTCAGTGGCTATGAGTTGATGGCTAGGTGGCTATGAGTCGATGACTCAGTGGCCCAAACCCAGTTAAACCCAGTTAAGAGCGGCCATCTGATATCACTAAGCTGGTCTCACCTGCGTCCTTCCACCAGTCCGTCCACAAGCAGGACAGACAAATAACAGTTTGAAGTTTATCCAAGACAACGCAAGTTTCAGCATGCGACATATGGATAAAGACATGGTCTGCTGTAGATACTGAGGGTTTTTAACCTAATAAACTGAAGATGCACCTCACTGTCACTGATCTGCTACCCAAAGAGCCTGAGTAGTAAGGACAGACACACACAGTCAGTTCTGCTGGTATGTACTATACTGTAACATCCAAAGACTCTACAGGGTCTTGCTTTTCCATCATGTAAATCAACAAGTGTTTTACAAATATGTCTCTTTCTGTGAGACAGATATTTAGTTGCTGACATAGTCAACCCCAATGTCATGTCCTGTCTTTCGCCAAATGTATACGTTAGATTCTTCAATAATCAATGGTTACATATCATTAATTTAATTAATTAAGTGAAAAAATGGATGTAGCTACTTCTGATTGCCCCTTTAACGTATGCTAATGTTGTTTGTCTATTGATGTTGTGCATGAGGCAAAGGCTTGCAATCACAAGCCTTTCATGTGAATCCTTTCATTGTAAATTGTAAAAACACCTTAATAACCCTGTAATGGACTATGTATTTTTGTAATCCTGTTTCTATGATCTGTTTCCACTACCATGTAGCCGGGACGCTTTGTATAAAGGAGTCTGCTAAATGGCATATATTATTAAAGTCTCCTTTGACAACTAGCTGCCCAGTGTAGTAACCATTCATTTCCAATAGATGGCAGCCAAAGCTAGTTGAAGTCACTACCCTTGCAACAGGGAGATGGGGTTAGTGTGCATTGAAAGTAGTTTAATCTTCAAAGCAAGTTTATCTGGTTATGCTCGAACCTGTTGTTATATTGGACAAGCTAACTGATACTATTTTTACATAAGGCAGAGGCATTAGGCCTATGTCTTGAAAAATGTGTTTTTACAGCAGGCTAGATTTACTAAATGAACTGTTTTTATTCAAACTCAAACCCTATGTAGATGCCTTCTGGGTATGCTGCCTTATGGAAGAGAGACACGTAGGGATGACACGCTGTACACCTCGTCCAATTCTCCCTTGCGCCCATAGGGTGAACTGGCGATAAGCTGCCAGCCTGTGTGCTCTGCAAACAAACTCATAAGAAAAGTTAGTCTGATACCAAAACTAAATCACAAGGTATTTATAATGAGCACGCCCCATTATTGGTTAAAATGAGATTTCATAAATCATGATGCTGTCTGCGATTCCAACTCCGGTTGCCTAATGAAAAGGGGAATGCGTTACCATCACGCTAAACAGCGCTTGTGATAAACATCGTTATAGGTTACTTCATATATATATTGAGCACCTACCCACTACTGAGGGCAGCTTTAAACAATTTATAATCAAGCAAAATGCAAGCAATTATTTGACTGGCATATCGGCTGTTGACTGGTAGAGTAACTCTTCTGCAAGGAAGTCCTTCATAAGGATTAGTGACACGTCCCATATATTGCCAAAGGAAATGGAGGAATCTGGGAGAAAGAGAGTGCACTTGTTTGAAATGGAAAAGTGTTACAGTAGCTATTGATAAAGAAGAATATCAAGAGGAAGCTGCTTTACAAGTGAGATGCACTGTTGAGAGGAGTCCAGAGGAGTTCGTGCTGATTGTGACAGCCGGTTAAATGGCGTCCCTTGATGAGGCAAGAACAAGATGTATGTCAGGAGAAATGCAGTATTATCAGAAGGAGAGTTAAACTTGGAATACCGAGGTCTAAGAAAGAGATGGAGGAAGAAGGTGAGCTCGAGTCGGTTCAAAATGGATGGAAAAAAAGGAGATGGTTTGTTACAGAAGAATGTTAGAAAGTGTAAGCAGAGTGAGTTGAAGACAAGCGGAGAAATGGAAGTGAATGACGGCGAAGTATCGGAGGTGGTAGGTTTGTTGAATTTCTCGGAGCCCGATGCTTGCACAGAGGGTCAGGATAATGATGAGTCTGCGACAGTAGGAGTGAAGTTTTTGGAAAAAGTGGACCCTTGCCTTTAGCTGATCCATTTGAGGTTTCAGGGTGGGTTCCAAGTTGCATCTGCATGTATAAAGTGGTTAAAACTCTGACTGTCAACATGAGAAAAAGGTGAGAAGCTCACCTTCCAGACAATCACCGGTACGGCTGATTAGCTGTCCGAAGTCAAATATCTAGAAAAGCAAACTCTTCAAACCACCCTGCTACTCATCTCAAATCACCGTATTCTCCTACTCTCATCCTACTCTCATCACCAATGGGAACCGTCGACACGGTTCCTAGGAACATCTTCCAGAGTAAACAACAGTAAGAAGATGGGAAATGGGGACACCTTTAGGACAATCAGAGCCTTACAAGCCTGCCGCTGAAAGGCCAACCCAACACTCTTCAGGAGGGCTGGTTTCCGACAGAGATTAACGGTGAATGACTCTTTAAACAACTGCTCTCGTGGTGCCCCAAATTTCTAATGAGTTAATTGTTACATTATTAATTTAACAGTCATCAGATTAATGAAAGTAAAGTGACGACAGTGATGTTAGGATATTTCAGTTAACCTTTACGAGTTGTTGTGCAGACTACATTACGTTGCTACGAGTGTCAAGCATTTGGGCATTTGGCAGCAGTGTGTAGGAGGGAGGTTCCTAGGTGTGAGAAGTGTGCAGAAGGGCATGAGACAAAGGAATGTGTAGCATTGGGGAAAGTCGTGGTGTGTGTTACCTGTAGGGGTGCCCACAGGGTTGGGGTTCAGAAATGTTCCTTGCGAGAGAGGCAGGTTGAGGTTTCCAGGGTTAGAGTAGTGCAGAAGTTGTCATATGCTGAGGTAGTGAAAAAAGTAGAGGAAGATGGGTAAAGGGGGAGGGATACTGGGAGGAGTGTTGTGAGCAGTAGATCTGTACCAGTACAGAGGGATAAATCAACAAGTGATATATGTTTCAGTAAGATTGGATTTTGGGCATTTATAGAAATGGTTATCAACTGTACTGCAGGGATGGAGCGTGAGTCGCAGAAAATAGGGGTTGTGGTGGCAGCTGCAGAGAGGTATTTGGGTGTGCGAGACTTAACATCAGAAGAGTTGCAGGGTGTGTTAAAGTAGTAAATTCAGCCATTTTTGGGAGTTCCAATATGTTCTCTCCTGCCAGTGACGCAACAACGCCAATAAGGTGATTTACAGTTACAGTTTGCTGGCGTGTTTCCATTCCACTTTACAGATCTCATCCACGACCTGGCAGATACGCTATCGTGTTATTACATCTTGCAGGCATGTTATTATCATGTTATGACATAGACCTGAGGCACAACCTGGCATGTATGTTATTATTATGTTATAACAAAACTGTCTGAGAGCAAATATACCTGTCCATATTGTTACACCTGTCCATCTATTCAATTGCTGGACAAGCTACTACCTCACCTCCCCTGATCCACCTCACTGTGTTTACCTGCAACACCCATCACCTCCCCTGATCCACCTCACTGTGTTTACCTGCAACACCCATCACCTCCCCTGATCCACCTCACTGTGTTTACCTGCAACACCCATCACCTCCCCTGATCCACCTCACTGTGTTTACCTGCAACACCAATCACCTCCCCTGATCCACCTCGCTGTGTTTACCTGCAACACCCATCACCTCCTCAGATTCACCACACTGTGCTTACCTGCAACACCCATCACCTCCTCAGATTCACCTCACTGTGTTTACCTGCAACACCCATCACCTCCCCTGATCCACCTCACTGTGTTTACCTGCGACACCCATCACCTCCCCTGATCCACCTCACTGTGTTTACCTGCGACACCCATCACCTCCTCAGATTCACCTCACTGTGCTTACCTGCAACACCCATCACCTTCCCTGATCCACCTCGCTGTGTTTACCTACGACACCCATCACCTCATACCTCGCTGTGCTTACCTGCGACACCCATCACTTCCTACCTCGCTGTGTTTACCTGCGACACCCATCACTTCCTACCTCACTGTGCTTACCTGCGACACCCATCACTTCATACCTCGCTGTGCTTACCTGCGACACCCATCACTTCCTACCTCGCTGTGCTTACCTGCGACACTCATCACTTCCTACCTCGCTGTGTTTACCTGCGACACCCATCACTTCCTACCTCGCTGTGCTTACCTGCGACACCCTTCACTTCCTACCTCGCTGTGCTTACCTGCGACACCCATCACTTCCTACCTCGCTGTGTTTACCTGCGACACCCATCACTTCCTGAAACACCTGTCAATGTTTTAACACCTGGCATGTGGCTCTCACTCCCCTCCCCTCCCCTCCCTCTTTCTCCCTCCCTCCCCCACTCCCCCTCCATACATCATGTTTGTGGAGCAGCCGGATGAGGTGAAGGTGAACCTGTTTGTGGCCAAGGATAGGTTCATGGCTGACTGGGTTCCTGACACCACGCCAAAGCTGGAGGAATAAGCAGGGTAGAGAGCATCAAGTTGCAGGTCATGGTGAGGAACCAATGCGCCCCAGCCATCTGGGTCATCGCTGATGGTAACCTTAATGAGCTAAGCCCACCCCATACCAGAACCTGCGTGGCCTTAACGAAAAGCACCTCAATCCAGACAGAAGTGGAAACTACACAGGAGTGGTCCTAGAAATTTAAATACTAAAGAGGAACCAGAATAAACATGGGGGAACAAGCTTAGGCAGAAGACCTTGAACAGAGGTGTTCAACTTGGTTTTTAGCTGTGTCTCTTAGCATCTAAAAAGTACTATCACGTTTCCTTTTGACTCAGCTTATAAACAAAACAATATTTATAGCCTTTGCGATTACCCAGGATGAACCACAGTGGCTTGCGAAAGTATTCCCCCTCCTTTACATTTTTCCTATTGTTACGCCCTGACCATAGTAAGCTGTTTTTTTATCTGTGTTGGTTGGGGCGTGATGGTGACTTGGGTGGGTCATCTAGGGGAATTTGTATTTCTATGTTGGCCTGATAGAGAGACAGCTGTTTATCGTTGTCTCTGATTGGGGATCATATTAAGGCAGCCATTTCCCCTTTGTGTTTGGTGGGATCTTGTCTATGTTTAGTTGCCTTTCAGAACTAGTTATATAGCTTCACGTTTCGTTTGTTCATTTTGTTCAGTGAATTTCGATTTATTAAAATTATGTGGAACTCTACTCACGCGGTGCCTTGTTCTGATCTTTACAATCTTGCCTTTATAACCTGGAATTAAAATAGATTTTGGGGGGTTTGTGTCATTTGATATACACAACATGCCTACCACTTTGAAGGTGCAATTTAGTTTTTTGTGAAGCAAACAAGAAATAAGACAAAAAAAACAGAAAACTTGAGCATGCATAACTATTCACCCCCTATTTTTTTCTTTAAGAAATTGCTTTTTTCTGGCCACTCTTCCATAAAGCCCAGCTCTGAGGAGTGTACAGCTTAAAGTGGTCCTATGGACAGATACTCCAATCTCTGCTGTAGAGCGTTTGCAGCTCCTTCAGGGTTATCTTTGGTCTTTTTGTTGCTTCTCTGATAAATGCCCTCCTTGCCTGGTCTGTGAATTTTGGTGGGCGGCCCTCTCTTGACAGGTTTGTTATTGTGCCAAGAGAGGGCCGCCCACCAAAATTCCAGCAGGACAATGACCCTAAGCATACTGCTAAAGCAACACTCGAGTGGTTTAAGGGGATTTATTTTTATCAGCCCAAAGTACATTGAGCAATAAAAGCCCCATTCGAGGTCTTCTTAATTTAAACTCAATTTAGTATGTGGAGCACAATACCATGGAGGAGTTTAGAAGGGAGGAACTCCGTCTAACTTTTTACTATAGACTAGGATCCACACTATGCAGCTGTTGCTAGAGCACATTTTTAAAGATGCACTATGCCGAAATCGCTCCTGCATTTCCTGGTAGCAAAAATAGGAATATTTTGCTTAATTTCAGTTGACAAAACAAGCATGTATAGTGTAGAGAATCATTGTACCATCTAAACCGCTGTGAAAAGCAAAAATATAGTATTGTCAGCTGTTTGAAACTGGTGTACAAAACCCAAAGTAAAAGACGCAAAAACAAAACCTAAGAACAGGAAGAATAGTGATAGTGCACATGGAACAGATATACCGCTTCTTTTACTTGCTTTCAATGAAAGTGACAGATCTATAACACACATTTCTAAGTGAATTTGGTCGGGTCGCCCCAAATTCACATGTCCTGAAGCCACTGCTGCATTGTTTTTGCTGTGTACTTATGGTCGCTGTCCTGTTGGAAGGTGATCCTTCGCCCCAGTCAGGTCCTAAGCATTCTGGAGCATGTTTTCATTAAGGATCTCTCTGTACTATGTTCCATTCATCTTTCCCTTGATCCTGACTAGTCTCCCAGTCCCTGCTGCTGAGAACATCCCCACAGCATGATTCTGCCACCACCATTATCACGACTCAGGATATGACCCAGATGTAGACACGGTTGGCAGATAGTACAGTTCTAAGATGATTTATTAGAAACACGGGGCAGGCTTGAGAGCAGGTTGAGAGCAGGTTGAGAGCAGGCAGAGGTTCATGATCAGGTCAGAGTCAGGCAGGTACAGGACGGCAGGCAGGCTCGGGGTCAGGGCAGGCAGAGTTTCATGATCAGGTCAGAGTCAGGCAGGTACAGGACGGCAGGCAGGCTCGGGGTCAGGGCAGGCAGAGTTTCTTAATCTGTTCAGAGTCAAGCAGGTACGGGATGGCAGGCAGACTCGGGGTCAGGACAGGCAGAATGGTGAAAACCGGGAAAAACTAGGAAACAGAAATAGAGAAACAGGAAAGCGGGAAAGAACGCTGGTAAGACCTGGTAAGATAAGACAAACTGGCAACAGACAAACAGAGAACACAGGTATGAATGGGAAGATGGGAAGATGGGTGACACCTGGAAGGGGGTAGAGACAAGCACAAAGACAGGTGAAACAGATCAGGGTGTAACATCCATGCTTCACCGTAGGGATGGTATTGGCCAGGTGATGAGCGGTGCCTGGTTTCCTCCAGGCGTGACACTTGGCATTCAGGCCAAAGAGTTCAATCTTGGTTTCATCAGACCAGAGAATGTTGGTTCTCATTGTCTGAGGAATCTTTAGGTGCATTTTGGCAAATTCCAAGGCGGCTGTCATGTGCCTTATTGAGGAGTGGCTTATGTCTGTGTCACTCTACCTTAATAAAGGCCTGATTGATGGAGTGCTGCAGAGATGGTTGTCGTTCTGGAAGGTTCTCCCATCTCCACAGAAGAACTCTGGAGCGCTGTCAGAGTGACCATCGGGTTCTTGGTCAATTCCCCGACTAAGGCCCTTCTCTCGTCGATTGCTCAGTTTGGCTGGGCGGCCAGCTCTAGGAAGAGTCTTAGTGGTTCCAAACTTTTTCCATTTAAGAATGATAGCGGCCACTATGTTCTTGGGGACAAGACATTTTTTGGTATCTTTCCCCAGAGCTGTACCTCGACACAATCCTGTCTCGGAGCTCTACGGACAATTCCTTCAACCTCATGGCTTGGTTTTAGCTCTGATATGCACTGTCAACTGTAGGACCTTATGTAGACAGGTGTGTGCCTTTCCAAATCATGTCCAATCAATTGAATTTACCACAGGTGGACTCCAATCAAGTTGTAGAAACATCTCAAGGATGATCAATGGAAACAGGATGCACCTGAGCTCAATTTCGAAGGTCATAGCAAAGGGTCTGTATATTTATGAAAATAAGGTATTTCAGTTTTTAATTTTTAATAAATTAGCAAACATTTCTAAAAACCTGTTTGTGCTTTGTCATTATGGGGTATTTAATCAATTTTAGAATAAGGCTGTAATGTAACAAAATGTGGAAAAAGTGAAGAGGTCTGAATACTTTCCGAATGCACTGCATTGCAGCACAGCCCTGGCTGTCTACTAGTCGCAAAAACAATGATTGTTAGGCAGCTTAAACTTCTTCAATTCAACCATTATTGGGGTAAAATACACATATTCATTTGTGAACAGATATCCATAACAACCACAATTCATCCGCAAGGCGCAAAAAGCTAAATGAGAGAGAAACAGTGTGATTAAATCATTGTGCTTTGCAGATGTTAATGATAACCGTATCGTCTGTAGGCTACACCACTGCTGTCATTTACCTCCAAGTGTTTATTCACATTGGATGTATAATCTTTGGATGCTGAGAGAAGACAACGCTTGGACCTACAAAAGCCTATTACTGCTCTTCTCCAGATATCCATCAAACACATTTGGTGTGTCATCATAGTGGTCTCTGACTTGTGGTCAGACTTGCTCAGGCAGAACAAATTGAAACCTGCGTGTTTTTTCACCGCAAACATCCTTTCTGAACTTAAAAGTAGCCTAATCCTAGAAGTAACCATCTAGTTTTTCTAAAGTATCTGTAATCTGATTACAATATTTTTGCAGGTAAAGTAAGAGATCACAGTTACAGTTTTTACCGTTTTTTGAAGTCAGTTATATGTAACTTCCTCCCCAACCCTGTATATCAAAGTTACAATGGAGTGTTGAGGAGGAGGAGTGGGATCTCCGTTATAGTCATTGTTACAATAGAGTGTGGAGGAGGAGGAGTGGGATCTCCGTTATAGTCATTGTTACTATAGAGTGTTGAGGAGGAGGAGTGGGATCTCCGTTATAGTCATTGTTACTATAGAGTGTTGAGGAGGAGGAGTGGGATCTCCGTTATAGTCATTGTTACTATAGAGTGTTGAGGAGGAGGAGTGGGATCTCCGTTATAGTCATTGTTACTATAGAGTGTTGAGGAGGAGGAGTGGGATCTCCGTTATAGTCATTGTTACTATAGAGTGTTGAGGAGGAGGAGTGGGATCTCTGTTATAGTCATTGTTACTATAGAGTGTTGAGGAGGAGGAGTGGGATCTCCGTTATAGTCATTGTTACTATAGAGTGTTGAGGAGGAGGAGTGGGATCTCCGTTATAGTCATTGTTACTATAGAGTGTTGAGGAGGAGGAGTGGGATCTCCGTTATAGTCATTGGCGCGAGTTTTCTCATGTCAATTAACTTGTGATATTCTTAGATTACTCATTATACTAATAAAGTCTGATGTAATCAACAAATATGATAGTCAGTTTAAAAAAAAGGTTAAAGGTACAAGACTGTGTACATATCTGTCTGTGTTGGCAAAATCACTACATATCCCATTGTCAGAGTTCCAAGCCCAGTCAGAAAGAGAAGAGAATTACAGAGAATTACACGGTTATATAAACGTCATGCCAGGGTAAGAATACACGAAACACAGCCCTTATTTTAAGTGCTTCTAAAATCCCGGATGGGAAAAATAAAATGGTGGAAAAACAATTGTAGCCATTTCCCTGTTTGACCTCTAGGTTTTATGGGTATTATGACTCATACTGTGATACTCTATACAGTAGCCCAAAATAGGTTGAAGGTAAAACAGTCATTGTAAAGCTTATAGGGGCATCTAGTGCCTCTTAGGGAAATTACAACTCAGCTACACCCACACTACATTACATTCTGTAGGATGTGACCATACATATTACTATGTACCTCAATAGAATTTCATGCACACAGTAACACATGTTGGCTATTATGTATTACACACGTACATCATTCACATTATTTCAATAACAGAACAGTAAAATTGTCACAATACACATTTCTGTAAATTACATAATTAACATATTGGACGGTTTGAGATGCCCGTATCTTCTGTATCCTATTTTACCAGAGCTACATTCACTTTTCAATTTTGAAGTAAGACATTTGGTCTAAACCTTTTTAGAAATTAGGCTAAAGTGCAAAATCACACAAATATGGCCTTATAGTAGACTGTATTCGCCCATTAAAAATATATGTATTCTGATCATTCAAAATTTAGACATTCTATCTAAAACATCACCCTTACAAACATTCGAGGCAACCGTGCGACTGTAGTTGAGTTGGAGGAAGGGTGTGTGAGAGCGGAGGGGCTGAGGGCGGTGTGTATGACAATACCCCACCGCATCGGTGGCACATTTCAAGGCGCGCATCATCTCGAGGTCCAACCTCTTCCAAACGCAGTAATGATTGGGAAACTGACCACCGACAATTTCCCTTTATATCGGAACCTTTAAATGATGGCAGCCTTGGCAGGATGATATAAAAAAACGGGTTACCACGCAAGGTGACCCTTTAACTGACGGCATATATGGATTGGACCTCATCGCCAGGACAGACCTGGGGCGCGTCTGAAAGGTAAAACACATTGTTCTAGAATGCGGGCTTGAATGATTGAATAGTGGAATGATTGAATAGTCTAATATTATTGTTGGCTTGGTTTTGGAATAAAGGTTTAATTTTCGAGGTGGTGGTTTCACAATTGCAGTGATTATTGAGGGTGAAATCGAAAATATTTACTGGAATTGTGTTCTACACAATAATTGATGCGCCCGCTTTACATATAATTAAGGCCTTTCCCTTAACACATACTCAGCCTAATGATTAGGTGTTGTCAGCTGATTTGCGCCATGTCCTCAAAATTCACAAACCGACAATTTCTGGCCTATATATTGGCATCCTTATAAGATGCACATACCTATTGATATTGTATTTTGTATAAATAAGAACACCATGTCATAAACTCCGGCGTCCTCTAACTATAGCCTATGTCAATTAGGTCATTAATTACATCTTATGGTTTATTTGGCAAGCTAAAGAGGATTGGGCGGTTTCCATACATTTACTTATCAATACATGGTTTGCTGTTGTACAGATGGCTATACCAATAGGGCGGTTAGAACGGCCTGCTAGTCACGTGACAACCCGATGTGCGCAATGTGTCATATTTGCATACTACAGCATCCTTTTTATAGTTTCTGCCAATTTGGAACTGAGGTTCTTAATGATAGGCTGCCCAATAAATTCACAAGACGAGAGAGACACAATCAGTGGAAACTGCTGAGCCAGTTAGGCCCGTATGTTATCTTCAAGGAGGTGTGGAAGAAACAGTGGCATGGCTCCTGTGATGTACCGTAGCTTAATTGTCCTGTTATTTAGAGCACATGCACACTGCCCTGAACATCACAGTTGTTCCTCATTTGGCGAGTCATGGGAGAATCAAAGTGGGCGGTTTGATTATTTAAAGTTAATTTAGAATTTGTAACCCCTATGCTAACAGTAATTTGGGTCTGAGCAGGCCCGGCACCAAGTATAAGCAAATTCGAAATTTGGTTGTGCATGGGTGTTTTTTCTCTTGTTATGTCAATCACTGATTAGCCATGTCAACTAAACATTTTTAGATTGGTAAATTAGTTTAGCCAGCTAGCTAAACTTGTATTAATCTTAGTTTAGCCAGCTAGCTAAACTTGTATTAATCTTAGTTTAGCCAGCTAGCTAAACTTGTATTAATCTTAGTTTAGCCAGCTAGCTAAACTTGTATTAATCTTAGTTTAGCCAGCTAGCTAAACTTGTATTAATCTTAGTTTAACCAGCTAGCTAAACTTGTATTAATCTTAGTTTAGCCAGCTAGCTAAACTTGTATTAATCTTAGTTTAGCCAGCTATCTAAACTTGTATTATCATGGACAAATACCGACCAGGCACGAATGGCATGTGCCCAGGGACCATGACCTCCAGGGGGCCCCCGTTGATTTAGGTAGTCACTCTCACTCAGATATCATGAACATCAAATCAAATCAAATCAAATGTATTTATATAGCCCTTCGTACATCAGCTGATATCTCAAAGTGCTGTACAGAAACCCAGCCTAAAACCCCAAACAGCAAGCAATGCAGGTGTAGAAGCACGGTGGCTAGGAAAAACTCCCTAGAAAGGCCAAAACCTAGGAAGAAACCTAGAGAGGAACGAGGCTATGTGGGGTGGCCAGTCCTCTTCTGGCTGTGCCGGGTGGAGATTATAACAGAACATGGCCAAGATGTTCAAATGTTCATAAATGACCAGCATGGTCCAATAATAATAAGGCAGAACAGTTGAAACTGGAGCAGCAGCACGGCCAGGTGGACTGGGGACAGCATGGAGTCATCATGTCAGGTAGTCCTGAGGCATGGTCCTAGGGCTCAGGTCCTCCGAGAGAGAGAAAGAAAGAGAGAAAGAGAGAATTAGAGAGAGCACACTTAAATTCACACAGGACACCGAATAGGACAGGAGAAGTACTCCAGATATAACAAACTGACCCTAGCCCCCCGACACATAAACTACTGCAGCATAAATACTGGAGGCTGAGACAGGAGGGGTCAGGAGACACTGTGGCCCCATCCGAGGACACCCCCGGACAGGGCCAAACAGGAAGGATATAACCCCACCCACTTTGCCAAAGCACAGCCCCCACACCACTACATGGCATAACATGGCATAAGTCTTGGCAAAATTGGTAGAATTGCAGGAAATTAGCTGTAAAACTGCAAAAAATGTCTCTGCCCGATGCAAAATTAGTATAATTGCATGAAATGTGTTTTAAAATTGCTAAACTTCTCTCCACCCCATGGCATAATGTGTAGAATTGCAGAAAGTTTGCTTTAAAACTGCAATTTGTTCTCTACTCCCCATGGCATAATGTGTAGAATTGCAGAAAGTTTGCTTTAAAACTGCAATATGTTCTCTACTCCCCATGGCATAATGTGTAGAATTGCAGGAAATTCACTTTAAAACAAAAACATTTCCTTCCACCGTCAACTAAAATAATTTACCCTCAAGGTGTGGGGGCCCCCAAACAAATCTTGCTTAGGGCCCCTGAAATGCTAGGGCTGGTCCTGGGTCTGAAAAGGGCCAGACTGTTTTGTTTATGTCCCACCAGTAGGGCCAGTGGACTACCATCTCACCAGTCTACAATCAGCAGCTCAGCTGTCCAAACACAACAAGGTTATTTTCTGAACCAGCAACTGATGGAGGCCTATGTAATCGTAGAACTGTGGCATGTGTGGAAGTTATTTCTACTTAATCAACTTGTTATTGTACTGCCTGTTAGGTAAGTCAACAATGCAATGTTACGGTATTATTTGCAGAAATACTAGTGTACTGCTACAAAGCTGGGTTTGTAGACTCACCCTCCCCCGTGAGGGTGAGTCCCTCTTGGCTTTAGGTAATAAGGAAGGCTATCCCTCATTTAGAAGTTAGCAGCTTTATCAGAAACCCAGTGGGGGTTCTGTGTGTGTGTGTGTGTGTGTGTGTGTGTGTGTGTCTTTTGTCTTTAATTAGTTCACAGTCTTATCTTTATTGAGGTTTACAGCCACTGATATCACCCCCCACTGGGTTTGTGTGTGTGTGTGTGTGTGTGTGTGTGTGTGTGTGTGTGTGTGTGTGTGTGTGTGTGTGTGTGTGTGTGTGTGTGTGTCCAGGGGCGGTCTGGCCATCTGGCATTCTGGGCAAATGTCAGATGGGCTGGTCCATTTTTAGCACAGTGGGTCTGTCAAACTTTTTTTGTGTGCATTGTTATAGTTTTCTGCTCCCGAGTAGCACAGCGTTCTAAGGCACTGCATCTCGGTGCTAGAGGTGTCACTACAGACCCTGGTTCGATTCCAGGCCCAGCGTGGTCTGGGTTTGGCCGGGGTAGGCCGTCATTGTAAATAAGAACGTGTTCTTAACTGACTAGTTAAATAAAGGTTAAATGAAGGGGAGGGTAACACTGAAAAGCAGCAGCTGTGTGATGTTAGTTTTGGGGGAGTAGCTGGATGTAGCAGAGAGTTGTGAAATCTCATGATTGGGTTAAACTCTAACCCCATGTGGCTGCCGCCCTGACCTCTATCTTCTTTTACCCTTCCTCACCCTGAATATCTCCCCCTCTCCCATAGAGGTGTTAATGGGGTACTGCTAAAATAAACAGTAATCTTTTGTGCCTGTGGCTATTCCTATGTTTCGTTTGAGAATGTATCAGGTACAGTGTGATGCCCAAAATGGTCCCGCTATATCTGTAAGGCAATATTGACCACAGAGAGACTCAAATATCTTTCTCTGTGTGTGTGTGTGTGTGTGTGTGTGTGTGTGTGTGTGTGTGTGTGTGTGTACATACTCACCGTGTCCCTCTTTGGGTTTTAGGGACAGTCCTGTGAAAGAGGAGTCTTCAGCCAGGAGCACAGGTCACATGACAGGTAAGGCCATTTTATTTGGACTTCCTAATAGTCCAAAAGCTTTGACTTCCTGATTGTCCAAAAGCTTTGACTTTCTGATTGTCCAAAAGATTTGACTTCCTGATTGTCCAAAAGATTTGACTTCCTGATTGTCCAAAAGCTTTGACTTCCTGATTGTCCAAAAGCTTTGACTTCCTGATTGTCCAAAAGCTTTGACTTCCTGATTGTCCAAAAGCTTTGACTTCCTGATTGTCTAAAAGCTTTGACTTTCTGATTGTCAGGAGGGTAAAGTAGTGAGTAAGTGATGCACACTTCATATAACAAAACAAAGCAAATGGAGCTTTACTTCTGAGGGTTTGAAACTTCCTCACTCGCACCACCGTCACCAAATTGCTCACCTGCTGCGGGCTACTTCATGGAATATAAAATGGCAGGGCAGTGTTGGGAGGAAATTTCAAATGTCTTTATTCTTTTGGAACTTCTGTTAGTGTAATGTTTACTCTTCATTTTTATTGTATATTTCACTTTTGTTTATTATCTACTTCACTTGCTTTGACAATGTTAACATATGTTTCCCATGCCAATAAAGCCCTTGAATTGAACTGAATTGACATACTGAGATGGTTCAGAATTCATTCAGGGCCATCACACTGCACTGTAATAACACTTTATGTAATTATTAACGTAATTACCATGAAATAAAAACAGTTTACAAGATTCGTATGTTCTCTCCCTTCAGATGTATGTAGTGATGAAACTGACAACTCACCTTCTCTCCAACCTCACACTCTGAGAGAGTTTGAACAGGTGAGCTCTCCTCTGTAATTTAATGATCCAATCTTTGTAGCCTCATTATATTAACTCATTGTCGCCATCGTGTGGGTTCATAATGTACTGTAATGAAGCAGACTGAAGACCAGTCTGTGAGGGATGATAAAGCCCGGATCTTACAGTAAATGATTCAGTCTGGATGTTACAGTAAATGATTCAGCCTGAATATTATAGTAAATGATTCAGTCTGGATGTTACAGCAAATGATACAGCTTGGACATTATTTGAAATGATTCAGTCTGGATGTTACAGTAAATTATTCAGTCTGGATGTTACAGTAAATGATTCAGTCTGGATGTTACAGTAAATGATTCAGTCTGGATGTTACAGTAAATGATTCAGTCTGGATGTTACAGTAAATGATTCAGTCTGGATGTTACAGTAAATGATTCAGTCTGGATGTTACAGTAAATTATTCAGTCTGGATGTTACAGTAAATTATTCAGCCTGAATATTATAGTAAAGGATTCAGTCTGGATGTTACAGCAAATGATACAGCTTGGACATTATTTGAAATGATTCAGTCTGGATGTTACAGTAAATTATTCAGCCTGAATATTATAGTAAAGGATTCAGTCTGGATGTTACAGCAAATGATTCAGTCTGGATGTTACAGTAAATTATTCAGCCTGAATATTATAGTAAATGATTCAGTCTGGATGTTACAGTAAATGATTCAGTCTGGATGTTACAGTAAATGATTCAGTCTGGATGTTACAGTAAATTATTCAGTCTGGATGTTACAGTAAATGATTCAGTCTGGATGTTACAGTAAATTATTCAGCCTGAATATTATAGTAAAGGATTCAGTCTGGATGTTACAGCAAATGATACAGCTTGGACATTATTTGAAATGATTCAGTCTGGATGTTACAGTAAAGGATTCAGCCTGGATGTTACAGTAAATTATGATTCAGTCTGCTAAAATAACATTCTATACAACAGAAATCTGGATAAAACCTGTAAACCTCCAAATCAACTCTAGACCTGGAAGACAGTTTCACTGCTTGTTTTCTTTGTTCCTCTCTAATCGGGGACTGATTTAGACCTGAGACACCAGGTGGGTATAATTAATTATCAGGTAGAACAGATCTCGTAGGGTAAGGGTTGAATTCCCCTGACCTATAACTAAGAAGACCCTGTGCACTTCCTAACCATGTGACCAGAGAAAACTCTGAGCCCTAGTGACCAGGAACAACTCTGAACCCTAGTGACCAGGAACAACTCTGAGCCCTAGTGACCAGGAACAACTCTGAACCCTAGTGACCAGGAACAACTCTGAACCCTAGTGACCAGGAACAACTCTGAACCCTAGTGACCAGGAACAACTCTGAGCCCTAGTGACCAGGAACAACTCTGAATCCTAATGATCAGGTTGGCCATTCAGATCATGTGGAATATTGGAAAGTCTTTGTTTTGCAGATTCCTGTCTAAAGCACCTGCTCCAGGGAAACAGTCTTATAATCTCTCTCGAAGTCACAAAGTGGACGATTTCTGGACCCTGAATTCATGCCAAACACACACACACACATATACATATATACTGTATATTTAAAAAATAAACCTTTTTGTTTGACCCCACACCATGTGATATGAACACCTGTTTTTCAACAACACATACTTCTTTCTTTCTTTCCATTCTCCATCTCTTTAGCTTCGCCTCCTATACCAAACCCCACCACTCTGTCACTCACTTTATTCATCCTCCTCTCCTCCTCTCTTCCTCCCCAACTCTCTCATTCTCTAATCATTCTCAGCACCCTCAAAAACACTTTATAAACATTCCATGGTTCAAACACATTCTAGATCAGAATAGCTTAGTAATGGGAGTCATTCACAAGCCATTAAGCTTATTAAATGTAGATGTTCCTCCTTTCTGTTTTGGTGGCTTTGCTGCTCTGGTAAAATGGGATGTGTAGCCAGCTTCTCACCGAAGCAGAGGTTCCACTCTGAAAGAGGGACATGACCCAAAGCAACCCTCTCTTTCATGGGTGCCGGCGCTAGCTTCTCCAAGAAGTTACACCTCCACACATACACACACACCTTTTCTTATCAGAGGACGTGTGAGAGGAAGTGATTGTGTGTGAGGGTGAGGGTGAGGGCATGCCCTGGTGGCTGTTGTGCCACGTGTGTTGTTGTTTTTAAACGGGCAGCCGTGATGATGTCATCCTGGTGCTACGTGGCTGTTAAATAAGCTTGGTGCCTGGCCCGTGTCTCTGTGGTGAATTATTTAGGAAGTGTTTTGTAACTCTAGATATTAATGGACACAGTCACTGAATCTGCGGAGGGACGAGGTCCACTAATGATGATGTCATAGCTGCCCAGTCAGTTTGTCTGGGAGTCAGTCTATAGCAAAACATCCAGCTAGTCAGTCTGTATAGGCATACCCCCAAAATACGTGCAATGTCATTGACACCCCCCACCACCACATAAACTCAATTGCGTTATATTGAGACGGTGTCAGTATGTGACAAGGTTCGTAATGTTATTACAGGTGTATGTCCACAGAACAGATGTACAGTGCATTCGGAAAATATTCAGATCCCTTCACTTTTTCCACCTTTTGTTACTACATTTTTTCTCTACTCAATCTACACACAATACCGCATAATGACAAAGTGAAAACAAGTTTTCAGAACTTATTACAAATGTATTAAAAATAAAAACATGTACATAAGTTTTCAGACCCTTTTCTATAAGACTCAGGTACATTCTGTTTCCATTGGTTATCCTTGAGATGTTTCTACAACTCGATTGTAGTCCACCTGTGTTAAATTCAATTGATTGGACATGATGTGGAAAGGCACACACCTGTCTATATAAGGTTCCACTGTCGACAGTGCATGTCAGAGCAAAAACCAAGCCATGAGATCGATGGAATTGTCCGTAGAACTACAAGACAGGATTGTGTCGAGGCACAGATCTGGGGAAGGGGAACAAAGCATTTCTGCAGCGTTGAAAGTCCCCAAGAACACAGTGGCCTCCATCATTTTCAAATGGAAGAAGTTTGGAACCACCAAGACTCTTCCTAGAGCTGGCAGCACGGCCAAACTGAGCAATCGGGGGAGGAGGGCCTTAGTCAGTGAGGTGAGCAAGAACCCAACGGTCACTTTGTCAGAGACACTCTGACAGAGACCTCTTGGAGTTTGCCAAAAGGCACTTAAAGGACTCTCAGACCATGATAAACAAGATTCTCTGGTCCGATGAAACCAAGATTGAAGTCTTTGGCCTGAGAGCCAAGCGTCATGTCTGGAGGAAACCTGGCACCATCCCTACAGTGAAGCATGGTGGTGGTAGCATCATGCTGTGGGAATGTTTTTCAGCGGTAGGGACTGGGAGACTAGTCAGGATCGAGGGAAAGATAAACGGAGCAAAGTACAGAGAGATCCTTGATGAAAACTTTCTCCAGAGTGCTCCGGACCTTAGACTGATGTGAAGGTTCACATTCCAACAGGACAACAACCCTAAGTACACAGCCAAGACAACGCAGGAGTGGCTTCGGGACAAGTCTCTGAATGTCCTTGAGTGGCCCAGCCAGACCCCGGACTTGAACCCGATCGAACATCTCTGGTGATACCTGAAAAAAAGCTGTGCAGCGATATTTCAGTCTTACATTTTTTTATACATTTGCAAACATTTATAAAAACCTGTTTTTGCGTTCTCATTATGGGGTATTGTGTGTAGATTGATGAGGGGAAAAAACAATTTAATCCATTTAGAAAGAGAAAATCATGATGAAAGTAGAGATATTTTTAGACCTTTTAGACCAATTTTAGACCTGTACAGTTCTGTAAGGCCCTATGATATGTGAACCATACATGGTACAGGCAACATGTATGTCTAGACTCTGAAATTTTCACAATTTTTCACATGAATTTATTCCACATAAAAAGTACCCTTTTGGTTTGTGACACAAATGTAAAAAAGCATGTCAAACATCCTTCCTACAATGAAGTTTCTATGTGAGAATTGCCAGAACAATCTTAGATACCAAAACTATTTTGGGGCTATTCTGGCGTGGAATCGCTCAAGTCTTTAAAGTATGTACGCTTTTCTGTGCTTAGCTACATATAATAATTGATTGTGTTTGCAAGGTAGAGGACATCACCATATTACTGCCACCTACAGTATCTGGTGTCTTCAGGCAGGGTTGGAGCAAACACAGGATAGGTGCGGGTTTTCGTTCGTCCCTTGTAATTGATCGATGAATTAAGGTCACTAATTAGTCAGGAACTCCCCACACCTGGTTGTCTAGGGCTTAATTGAAAGGAAAAACCAAGAACCTGCAGACACTAGGCCCTCCATTGAATGAGTTTGACGCCCTTGTTTTACAGGGTCAGCCGTAGTAGTACGGCACCCCTGGAGCAAATTAGGATTAAGTGTCTTGCTCAAGGACACATCAAGAGATTTTTCACCTTGGGTATTCGAACCAGCAGCCTTTCAGTTACTGGCTTAACACTCTAACGACTAGGCTACCTGCCGCGGTTAACCACTTAGGGGTGGTTTTCAGGGCATACACAGTACATCCCTATAACATACCTGTTCTCTCCCCTCTCCACCCCCATTCTCTGCCTCGGAGGGACAGTCACTGTGAGATTGGCTCCCTATAAATAGCCCCACTGGCACAGAGCCATGCCTCCTATTACAGTCTCTGTCTCTACCTCTCAGATGATTCATTACACCCATTCGGCGAATTGAAATCTGTGGGGAACACAGACCATTGCGTATCATACTGTCTGTTGATCTCAATTGCAGATCTGAGCAAAAGGCACATTTGAATAGATTTTAATTTAGGATGCAGCCCTTATACACAAAGTACCTGTGCACCGACAGACAGACTGAGGAATAGACAGAGTTCTGTATTATGTTTATGTTGGCTGACACATTACAGAATAAGCACCCACTGTATGTTGTCAGAGTTCAGAGTTTCAGCTGGTCGTAAGGAGAGGAGTAAGGAGAGGGGACAGAGAGAGAGGATATGTACGACCATTCAGACCTCCCCGACTCTAGCACCTCTTTCTATTTACCTCTTTCAATTCAATTCAAGGGCTTTATTGTCATGGGAAACATATTTTAACATTGCCAAATCAAGTGAAGTAGATAATAAAGGAAAGTGAAATAAACAATAAAAAGTAAACATTGTAGTCACAGAAGTTCCAAAAGACAACTTAATGGGGCTCGTGGTAATGACTGGAGCGGAAGCTGTGGAATGGTATCAAATACATCAAAAACATGGTTTCCATTCCGTTCACTCCATTCCAGCCAATATTATTAGTTGTCCTCCCCTCAGCAGCCTCCACTGGATCTTCTTACATGTCAAGTGCGTGCTTACCCATGGAGCTTCTCCCCCCCCCTCTCCATGCTGTCGGAGATTCCAGGCATGTCTGTTTCAGTAAAATAAGCTCCTGTGTTCGGCCTCCTTGGCTCCAGAACACACCATGGAGCCAGCATGGCCACAGCTCTGACCACCCGGGCTGCACCGCTAAACGGCCCAACACACTCCTCCTGTGTGTGTGGGTGTTTTAGTGTTAGTGTGTGTGTGTGTGTAGATTCTCCATGGCTTCCTAGAGCTTAGGAAGTCACTTTCATTGTTTTCATCTTTTAGTTGTTTTTGCGTTGTGACACCGAGGACCGATATATTATGTCCACCGGGAAGAGGACATAACATGGCTAAAGGTTACCGGACTTTCTGATCTATATCATGGACATGTCAAACGGTTACCGTATTTTTTAACGGTTACCATATTTTTTAACGGTTACCGTATTTTCCCAATAACACGGCCATGTCAAATGGTTACCGTATTCTCTGACTTATAAGGGACATGTCTAACGGTTACCGTTGGTTTTAAAGTGACATGTCTAACGGTTACCGTACTCTGTCGCAGCATCTCAATGACCTGAAGAAGGAGAACTTCAGCCTCAAGCTCCGCATCTACTTCCTGGAGGAGAGGATCCTGCAGAAGTACGAGGACACCAGTGATCATGTCTACCGCACGGTGAGTGTGTGTGTGTGTGTGTGTGTGTGTGTGCCTGCATGCATGTCACAATGTTGGGAAAGGAGAGGTGGATGAAGTGGTGGAAGATGAAGGGTTTTGTCCATTATGTTAAAAGCAGCGGTAGGGTCAATCCTTTCTGTGTTCCAGTCAGTTCAGGCATTGAACAGAGCTGTAGATGTTCAACACACTAAGCACAGGCCATGCAGTCAGGTTAGTCTGTTGTCCTCTATGTTCACTGCCAGGTTACAGAGGGTACTTTCTAGTAGTAACACTAGTGTTATTGTATAAGAATCAATTCAACTGACTGAGGAATTTAAATGGAATTGAGCCCAACTCTAGGTGAAGGGAGGATGAGATGCGCTGATACAATGTTCTGTGTGTGTGTCCCTCTGAGGACATGGTACACATTCTTTCTCTATGATGTCATTGTCCTACAGTGGTCCCTGCTACAGGTTCATGGCTAGAAGGGATCCAGCTTTTGTCAAATTAACATCAAACTTGACTTTTCATAGCAGGTTAGGATAATTAACGTAGCAGGTTAGGAGTATTAGGTTAAGGTTTGGAAAAGGGTCAGGGTTAGCTAAAATGCACACAAAAAAGGACATTCATTTGACAAAAGCTTTATCTTCTAGCTATGATCCTGCTACAGGGAGCCATATAATGGGCATTTTAGACACTATCTACTCTGCTGGGGTTCCTCTGGTGTGATTCCTCTGCTGGGGTTCCTCTGGTGTGGTTGTGTGTTCTGTCTGGTGTCTATGAGTAGAATGTAGTGCTCGTTTGACAACTTAAATGTACAAAGAGAGATATCATTAATAAAATGCATGTCAATCTCTCCTGGCTCAAAGTAGAGGAGAGATTTACTTTATCACTACTTGTATTTGTGAGAAGAATTGACATGTTGAATGCACTGAGCTGTCTGTTTAAACTACTAGCACACAGCTCGGACACCCATGCATACTTCCCAAGACATGCCACCAGAGGTCTCTTCACAGTCCCCAAGTCCAGAATAGACTATGGGAGGCGCACGGTACTACATAGAGCCATGACTACATAGAACTCTATTCCACAGTACTACATAGAGCCTTGACTACATAGAACTCTATTCCACAGTACTACATAGAGCCATGACTACATGGAACTCTATTCCACAGTACTACATAGAGCCATGACTACATATAACTCTATTCCACAGTACTACATAGAGCCATGACTACATGGAACTCTATTCCACAGTACTACATAGAGCCATGACTACATGGAACTCTATTCCACAGTACTACATAGAGCCATGACTACATAGAACTCTATTCCACAGTACTACATAGAACCATGACTACATGGAACTCTATTCCACAGTACTACATAGAGCCATGACTACATAGAACTCTATTCCACAGTACTACATAGAGCCATGACTACATAGAACTCTATTCCACAGTACTACATAGAGCCATGACTACATAGAACTCTATTCCACAGTACTACATAGAGCCATGACTACATAGAACTCTATTCCACATCAGGTAACTGATGCAAGCAGTAGAATCAGATTTTAAAAAACAGATAAAAATACACCTTATGGAACAGTGGGACTGTGAAGATACATAGGCACAGACACACACACATTATATTAGGCCATATGGCATTAGTGCATAAGCCTAAACTTTAGGGTGTAACTGTATGCGCGCACAATAGCCTGCTACTCACCACATGCTTTTGGGAACGGATAGAAAAAGTTAACGTAAATCCACGGAGGCTAAAAGGACATTGTCGGAGTTTAATTCAATAAAAGGAAAGCTGCGAAATGGAGGGTTGAAAATAAAGAGAAGGGAGGGACAGAAAAGTCATGTTTGTAAAAGATTTGGTGAAATGGTAAAAGAGGATGATAGCAGTGTGATGATTGTGAGGCGCTACAAATTGGACAGTCACAAGATGGGACTTCAACTAGGCCTATGGTACAGTGGTTTGTCCTTTAAAAGTTGCAGCGTACTGCAGCACAGCTTGCATGGTGCCGCAGAATTCTATGGCACGTTATTTAAGTGTGAACTACTGGTACCATTAATGCTAGTTAGTGCTAATTTGACCACCAGAGGGCATCTCTGAGAAGCAAAGTGAACGATTGTAATCTGAATAACGGCCAAAATAATATTTGTAAAGGCCAAAACATTTATTTCTGTTTTTAGGGGGAGAGAAACGCTGGGCCAATTGTGTACCACCCTATGAGACTCCCAATCACAGTCAGATGTGATACATAATAATACTTTTTGTGGTATTATTTGTTTTGTCTTTTCTGCTGGATTAAACTGAAATTGCAACCAATTACGGCCAGTTGTGATACAGCCAACCTAACTTAGATATACATTTGATGATAGAACTCTCCCCCTACCCTCCTTCCATGCTAGTCTATTGTCCAGCTACCTGCTAATAGCCATAATGGCGCTGTACAACGTGACCGTGTGTGTTTGAAAGAGTATTTTCTAGTAAGCAAACATTTGTTTACCTTCATTAGACAACTTTGTTCCAATATTTCTGCAATTCAGTGATATTTAATCCCATAGTAATTCGATATGGATCCATAACTAAATAAACATCGGCATTTTGAAAGAGTATTATTATAATTATTTTATTAACGAAAACATAAAGATGCAAATTATTAGTTACATTGTTTTAGTTTGAACGTGCAGACTGGCACTAAGAACAGATGAAAAGCTTCCCTAGTCAACGGCAATTTTAGTGCAACGCCCCTTAAAGTGTTGCTATGTGCTACCCACTGTGGCGGGGTGGGGTTTCACCCCCTCTCCCCCATGGGCTAGGTCTGTCTTATGTGCGCGGCTCTGCGGCCCATCCTGTGCCCCCTGCCCTCGTGCCTTGAACCTCATGCGCTTTCAGTGGATACAGCTGGAGAACTGCAAGGCAAATTATTGCGTGCCACTCGGGAGCCATGACCAATATATATTGTCCTGCTCCTAACAGGGTTAATAATATATCTGTGAGAATATCCAAGGGGCTTTTATATAATTCAAAATAATAATAATAATCACTTTATTTAAAAAATAACAATATTTTGGAGATGACTTCGTTCTCACATAACGTCAAATGAGCGAGAAAAAGGCCATTCTTGAACATGGGGCGAGACATTGTTACTAATTTGTAAATATAGCCAGTTTATTTAGAATTATTTATTTATGTTTTTAGTGGGAGAGAAACCAAAAACCTACAGTCATCTCACAGTCAAGGCCAGCACAGGTATTGAACCAGCATCTGTAGCAATACAGCTTACACTGCTATGCAGTTTTATTTATTTTCTTTATAACAAAATGTATTTAACCAGGTAGGCTAGTTGAGAACACCTTTATTTAACCAGGTAGGCTAGTTGAGAACACCTTTATTTAACCAGGTAGGCTAGTAGAGAACACCTTTATTTAACCAGGTAGGCTAGTTGAGAACACCTTTATTTAACCAGGTAGGCTAGTTGAGAACACCTTTATTTAACCAGGTAGGCTAGTTGAGAACACCTTTATTTAACCAGGTAGGCTAGTTGAGAACACCTTTATTTAACCTGGTAGGCTAGTTGAGAACACCTTTATTTAACCAGGTAGGCTAGTTGAGAACACCTTTATTTAACCAGGTAGGCTAGTTGAGAACACCTTTATTTAACCAGGTAGGCTAGTTGAGAACACCTTTATTTAACCAGGTAGGCTAGTTGAGAACACCTTTATTTAGCCAGGTAGGCCAGTTGAGAACACCTTTATTTAACCAGGTAGGCTAGTTGAGAACACCTTTATTTAACCTGGTAGGCTAGTTGAGAACACCTTTATTTAACCAGGTAGGCTAGTTGAGAACACCTTTATTTAACCTGGTAGGCTAGTTGAGAACACATTTATTTAACCTGGTAGGCTAGTTGAGAACACCTTTATTTAACCAGGTAGGCTAGTTGAGAACACCTTTATTTAACCAGGTAGGCTAGTTGAGAACACCTTTATTTAACCAGGTAGGCTAGTTGAGAACACCTTTATTTAGCCAGGTAGGCCAGTTGAGAACACCTTTATTTAACCAGGTAGGCTAGTTGAGAACACCTTTATTTAACCTGGTAGGCTAGTTGAGAACACCTTTATTTAACCAGGTAGGCTAGTTGAGAACACCTTTATTTAACCAGGTAGGCTAGTTGAGAACACCTTTATTTAACCAGGTAGGCTAGTTGAGAACACCTTTATTTAACCAGGTAGGCTAGTTGAGAACACCTTTATTTAACCAGGTAGGCTAGTTGAGAACACCTTTATTTAACCAGGTAGGCTAGTTGAGAACACCTTTATTTAACCAGGTAGGCTAGTTGAGAACACCTTTATTTAACCTGGTAGGCTAGTTGAGAACACCTTTATTTAACCAGGTGGGCTAGTTGAGAACACCTTTATTTAACCAGGTAGGCTAGTTGAGAACACCTTTATTTAACCAGGTAGGCTAGTTGAGAACACCTTTATTTAACCAGGTAGGCTAGTTGAGAACACCTTTATTTAGCCAGGTAGGCCAGTTGAGAACACCTTTATTTAACCAGGTAGGCTAGTTGAGAACACCTTTATTTAACCTGGTAGGCTAGTTGAGAACACCTTTATTTAACCAGGTAGGCTAGTTGAGAACACCTTTATTTAACCTGGTAGGCTAGTTGAGAACACCTTTATTTAACCTGGTAGGCTAGTTGAGAACACCTTTATTTAACCAGGTAGGCTGGTTGAGAACACCTTTATTTAACCAGGTAGGCTAGTTGAGAACACCTTTATTTAACCAGGTAGGCTAGTTGAGAACACCTTTATTTAGCCAGGTAGGCCAGTTGAGAACACCTTTATTTAACCAGGTAGGCTAGTTGAGAACACCTTTATTTAACCTGGTAGGCTAGTTGAGAACACCTTTATTTAACCAGGTAGGCTAGTTGAGAACACCTTTATTTAACCAGGTAGGCTAGTTGAGAACACCTTTATTTAACCAGGTAGGCTAGTTGAGAACACCTTTATTTAACCTGGTAGGCTAGTTGAGAACACCTTTATTTAACCAGGTAGGCTAGTTGAGAACACCTTTATTTAACCTGGTAGGCTAGTTGAGAACACCTTTATTTAACCAGGTAGGCTAGTTGAGAACACCTTTATTTAACCTGGTAGGCTAGTTGAGAACACCTTTATTTAACCAGGTAGGCTAGTTGAGAACACCTTTATTTAACCAGGTAGGCTAGTTGAGAACACCTTTATTTAACCTGGTAGGCTAGTTGAGAACACCTTTATTTAACCAGGTAGGCTAGTTGAGAACACCTTTATTTAACCAGGTAGGCTAGTTGAGAACACCTTTATTTAACCAGGTAGGCTAGTTGAGAACACCTTTATTTAACCAGGTAGGCTAGTTGAGAACACCTTTATTTAACCTGGTAGGCTAGTTGAGAACACCTTTATTTAACCTGGTAGGCTAGTTGAGAACACCTTTATTTAACCAGGTAGGCTAGTTGAGAACACCTTTATTTAACCAGGTAGGCTAGTTGAGAACACCTTTATTTAACCAGGTAGGCTAGTTGAGAACACCTTTATTTAACCAGGTAGGCTAGTTGAGAACACCTTTATTGAACCTGGTAGGCTAGTTGAGAACACCTTTATTTAACCAGGTAGGCTAGTTGAGAACACCTTTATTTAACCAGGTAGGCTAGTTGAGAACACCTTTATTTAACCAGGTAGGCTAGTTGAGAACACCTTTATTTAACCAGGTAGGCTAGTTGAGAACACCTTTATTTAACCAGGTAGGCTAGTTGAGAACACCTTTATTTAACCTGGTAGGCTAGTTGAGAACACCTTTATTTAACCAGGTAGGCTAGTTGAGAACACCTTTATTTAACCAGGTAGGCTAGTTGAGAACACCTTTATTTAACCAGGTAGGCTAGTTGAGAACACCTTTATTTAACCAGGTAGGCTAGTTGAGAACACCTTTATTTAACCAGGTAGGCTAGTTGAGAACACCTTTATTTAACCAGGTAGGCTAGTTGAGAACAAGTTCTCATTTGCAACTGCGCCCTGACCAAGATAAAGCACAGCAATTCGACACATACAACAACACAGAGTTACACATGTAATAAACAAAACACAGTCAATAATACAGTGGAACAAAAGAAAACAAAAAGTCTATATACAGTGAGTGCAAATGAGGTAAGAAAAGTGAGTTAAGGCAATAAATAGGCCATGGTGGCGAAGTAATTACAATATAGCAATTAAACACTGGAATGGTAGATGTGCAGAAGATGAATGTGCAAGTAGAGATACTGGGGTGCAAAGGAGCAAGATAAATAAATAAATACAGTATGGGGATGAGGTAGATAGATGGGCTGTTTACAGATGGGCTATGTACAGGTGCAGTGATCTATGAGCTGCTCTGACAGCTGGTGCTTAAAGCTAGTGAGGGAGATATGAGTCTCCAGCTTCAGTGATTTTTGAGGTTCGTTCCAGTCATTGGCAGCAGAGAACTGGAAGAGAAGCCAGCCAAAGGAGGAATTGGCTTTGGGGGTGACCAGTGAGATATACCTGCTTGAGCGCGTGTGAGTGCTGGAGCGCGTACGAGTGGGTGCTCCTATGGTGACCAATGAGCTGAGATAAGGCAGGGCTTTACCTAGCAGAGACTTGTAGATAACCTGTAGCCAGTGGGTTTGGCGACGAGTATGAAGCGAGGGCCAATCAACAAGAGCGTACAGGTCGCAGTGGTGGGTAGTGTATGGGGCTTTGGTGACAAAATGGATGGCACTGTGATAGACTGCATCCTATTTGTTGAGTAGAGTGTTGGAGGCTATTTTACAGATGACATCGCCAAAGTTGAAAATCAGTAGGATGGTCAGTTTTACGAGTGTATGTTTGGCTGCATGAGTGAAGGATGCTTTGTTGCGATACAGGAAGTCGATTCTAGATTTAATTTTGGATTTGAGATGCTTAATGTGAGTCTGGAAGGAGAGTTTACAGTCTAACCAGACACCTAGGTATTTGTAGTTGTCCACGTATTCTAAGTCAGAGCCGTCCAGAGTAGTGATGCTGGACGGGCGGGCAGGTGCGGGCAGTGATTGATTGAAAAGCATGCATTTAGTTTTAGTTGCATTTAAGAGCAGTTGGAGACCACGGAAGGAGACTTGTATGGCATTGAAGATCGACTGGAGGTTAGTGTCCAAAGAGGGGACAGAGGTATACAGAATGGTGTCGTCTGCGTAGAGGTGGATCAGAGAATCACCAGCAGCAAGAGCGACATCATTGATGTATACAGAGAAGAGAGTCGTCCTGAGAATTGAATCCTGTGGCACCCCCATAAAGACTGCCAGAGGTCCGGACAACAGGCCCTCCGATTTGACACACTGAACTTTATCAGAGAAGTAGTTGGTGTACCAGGCGAGGCAATCATTTGAGAAACCAAGGCTGTCGAGTCTGCCAATAAGAATGTGGTGATTGACAGAGTCGAAAGCCTTGGCCAGGTCGATGAATACTCCTGCACAGTAATGTCTCGTATCGATGGCGGTTATGATGTCATTTAGGACCTTGAGCGTGGCTGAGGTGCACCCATGACCAGCTCGGAAACCAGATTGCACAGCGGAGAAGGTACGGTGGGATTCGAAATGGTCGTTAATCTGTTTGTTAACTTGGCTTTCAAAGACCTTAGAAAGACAGGGTAGCATTGATATAGGTCTGGAGCAGTTTGGGTCTAGAGTGTCAACCCCTTTGAAGAGGGGGATGACCGCGGCAGCTGTCCAATCTTTGGGAATCTCAGACGATACGAAAGAGAGGTTGAACTATTCGGCTAGTAATAGTGGCTGCAACAATTTCAGCAGATCATTTTAGAAAGAGAGGGTCCAGAATGTCTAGCCCGGCTGATTTGTAGAGGTCCAGATTTTGCAGCGCTTTCAGAACATCAGCTATCTGAATTTGGGTGAAGAAGAAATGGTGGGGGCTTGGGCGGGTTGCTGTGGAGGGTGCAGGGCTGTTTACCGGGGTAGGGGTAGCCAGGTGGAAAGCATGGCCAGCTGTAGAGAAATGCTTATTGAAATTCTCAATTATAGTAGGTTTATCGGTGGTAACAGTGTTTCCTAGCCTCAGAGCAGTGGGCAGCTGGGAGGAAGTGCTCTTATTCTCCATGGACTTTACGGTGTCCCAGAACTTTATGGAGTTTGTACTACAGGATGCAAATTTCAGTTTGAAAAAGCTAGCCTTAGCTTTCCTAACTGCCTGTGTATATTTGTTCCTAACTTCCCTGAAAAGTTGCATATCACGGGGGCTATTCGATGCTAATGCAGAACGCCTCAGGATGTTTTTGTGCTGGTCAAGGGCAGACAGGTTTGGAGTGAACCAAGGACTAAATCTATTCCTAGTTCTACATTTTTTTGAATGGGGCATGCTTTTTTAAGATGGTGAGGAAGGCACTTTTAAAGAATAACCAGGCATCCTTTACTGACGGGATGAGGTCAATGTCATTCCAGGATACCCCTGCTAGGTCGATTAGAAAGGCCTGCTCGCATAAGTGTTTTAGGAAGCGTTTGACAGTGATGAGGGGTGATCGTTTGGTCGCAGACCCATTACGGATGAAGGCAATGAGGCAGTGATCGCTGAGATCTTGATTGAAAACAGCAGGTGTATTTGGAGGGTGAGTTAGTTAGGATGATATCTATGAGGGTGCCTGTGTTTACGGATTTGGGGTTGTACATGGTAGGTTCATTGATAATTTGTGTGAGATTGAGGGCATCAAGTTTAGATTGTAGGATGGCCGGGGTGTTAAGCATGTCCCAGTTTAGGTCACCTAACAGCACAAGCTCAGAAGATAGATGGGGGGCAATCAATTCACATATGGTGTCGAGGGCACAGCTGGGGGCAGAGGGTGGTCTATAGCAAGCGGCAACAGTGAGAGACTTGTTTCTGGAAAGGTGCATTTTTAGAAGTAGAAGCTTGATTTGGGTACAGACCTGGATATTAAGACAGAACTCTGCAGGCTATCTTTTCAGTAGATTGCAACACCGCCCCCTTTGGCAGTTCTATCTTGGCGGAAAATGTTATAGTTGGGGATGGAGATTTCAGGGATTTGGGTTGTTTTCCTAAGCCAGAATTCAGATACGGCTAAGACATCCGGGTTGGCAGAGTGTGCTAAAGCAGTGAGTAAAACAAACTTAGGGAGTAGGCTTCTAATGTTAACATGCATGAAACCAAGGCTTTATGGTTATAGAAGTCAACAAATGAGAGCACCTGGGGAGTGGGAGATGAGCTAGGCACTGCAGGAGTCTCCCGCCTGTCCGGTGCTGCCGGAATCTCCCGTCCATTCGGGACCCATTGCTAGGGTCCCCAGCCCGAGGTCGGCGGCGAGGGTCGCCGCTCGAAAGAGGCCACAGAGGCGGTTGAGGAGGCGGACAAAGACTATGGTGGAGTGGGGTCCACGTTCAGGACTGTTCGTTTGTCGTGTATTGTTTTTTGTTTCAGTATTCATTCTTTATTAAATTACAACGCTGCACCATGGTCCTCTCTTTCTCCCGACAACAACCGTTACAATAATGACAAAAGCGAAGCTACATGTATCTAATTATAGACATGTTTACTGAAAAATAACCTTCCAAAATGGAGGAAATTATAAGCAGAAACATATCAAAATCAGGCAACAAAAAACAATCCTGCAACCCCTGTCAAAAAATCGTTCTGCAGTCTTTGACTGTAGCTTATAGCATATTGTCTATATTTGTGGGTTAGGGTTGGGTGCGGGCCTTTTTCCTTCCTTTTTTACTATCCTTGTGAGGACCTTTGGAACCCACCCACGCATACACACACACACACACACCGCTCTTAGGCTGGTCTCACCCTCAGGTTGGCACACAGACAGCTCCTAATCCCAGGGAAAGGGCAGCAGTCTGGGGTATGAGATGGTAGCCTGCTGCCTCATCTGACTTCCGAGATGCATGTTAAAAGGGGGTGTGAGGGGAGGGTGTGTGAGCTCATATATACACTACATTACCGAAAGTATGTGGACACCGGCTCATCCAACATCTCATTCCAAAATCATGGGCATTAACATGGAGTTGGTCCCCCCTTTTCTGCTATAACAGCCTCCACTCTTCTGGGAAGGCTTTCCACTAGATGTCTGAACATTGCTGCTATAACAGCCTCCAGTCTTCTGGGAAGGCTTTCCACTAGATGTCTGAACATTGCTGCTATAACAGCCTCCACTCTTCTGGGAAGGCTTTCCACTAGATGTCTGAACATTGCTGCTATAACAGCCTCCACTCTTCTGGGAAGGCTTTCCACTAGATGTCTGAACATTGCTGCTATAACAGCCTCCACTCTTCTGGGAAGGCTTTCCACTAGATGTCTGAACATTGCTACGGGCATTTGTTTCTACTCAGCCACAAGAACCTTAGTGAGGTCGGCAACTGATGTTGGGCGATTAGGCTTGGCTCACAGTCGGCGTTCCAATTTATCCCAAAGGTGTTTGATGGGGTTGAGGTCAGGGCTCTGTGCATGCCAGTCAAGTTCTTCCACGCTGATCTCAACAAACTATTTCTGTATGGACCTCGCTTTGTGAACGACGGAATTGTCATGCTGAAACTGGAGCAGGCCTTCCCCAAACTGTTGCCACAAAGTTGGAAGCACAAAATAATTTAGAATAAGGGTATTCAACTCTTTTTTAAATTTTAAATTTTTACCCCTTTTTCTCCCCAATTTCGTGGTATCCAATTGTTAGTAGCTACTATCTTGTCTCATCGCTACAACTCCCGTACGGGCTCGGGAGAGACGAAGGTTGAAAGTCATGCGTCCTCCGATACACAATCCAACCAAGGCGCACTGCTTCTTAACACAGCGCGCATCCAACCCGGAAGCCAGCTGCACCAATGTGTCGGAGGAAACACCGTGCACCTGGCAACCTTGGTTAGCACGCACTGCGCCCAGCCCGCCACAGGTGTTGCTGGTTTGCGATTAGACAAGGATATCCCTACCGGCCATGCCCTCCCTAACCCGGACGACGATAGCCCAATTGTGTGTCGCCCCACGGACCTCCCGGTCTCAGCCGGTTACGACAGAGCCTGGGCACGAACCCAGAGTCTCTGGTGGCACAAAAAAATATACCACGGCTGTCAGCCAAGCTGAAGTACAGTGCCCTTAACCACTGCACCACTCAACTCTTACCCTAAGAGGTCTGGAGCCTGTTGCTTTTCTGTTCTACCTGTTAATTAATTGCAGAAACCTGGTGTCACTGGTCTAAATAAGTCCCTGATTAGAGGGGAACAATGAAAAAATGCAGTGGAACTGGCTTTGAGGTGCAGAGTTGAGTTTGAGGGCTCTAGAATGTCATTGTATTGCTGTAGCGTTAAGATTTCCCTTCACAGAAACTAGCCCAAACCATGAAAAACAGCCCCAGACCACTATGCCTCCTCCACCAGACGTTACAATTGAATTCTGGCAGGTGGTGTCCTCCTGGCATCCGCCAAACCTAGATTTTACCGTCAGGAAGGTGGCATCCTATGACGGTGCTACATTGAAAGTCACTGAGCTCTTCAGTAAAGACATTCTACTGCCAATGTTGGTCTATGGAGATTGTATGGCTGTGTGCTCGATTTCATACACCTGTCAGAAAGGGGTGTTGCTGAAATAGCCAAATCCACTCATTTGAAGGGGTGTCCACATACTTTTGTATATATAGTGTATGTGTGAGTGGGGGTGTGCGTGTGTGTGTGTGTTTGTGTGTTCTTGGTGTGTGTGTATGTGTAAGGTGACTCTGTGAGCCAGCTGTTGTCTGGGTGCGTATGGAAATGGTAAAATCCATTATTGGTCCCTTCTCCAGAATCCCTATAGGCCACCACTCCAGAGAGTTAAAGAGATTAATGTGCGTGGCTATGTGCTGTGTGTTTGTATGTGTGTGTTTGTATGTTTTCATGCTTGCTTTCATCTGTGTGTGAGTGTCTGATTGTGTGTGTCTACATTCTTCCAATACATTATTCTTCAGCCCTTAATCTCCTCCCTGATCATCAGTAAACCTCTGATTTGAGAATCATGCAAACAAGATGGCTGATATGATTCAAATAAGCAAGATGGCTGACCTTATCCAAATTAACAAGATGGCTAACCTTATCCAAATAACAAGATGGCTGATCTGATCCAAATAAACAACACCTGAATGTGCTCTGACTCATCCTCTATCGTGCATGCCACAGCTAATTGAGTAGAAAGAGGTTTGACCAAACTGACACTTTCATGTTTTATCATGTTATAATTAAGCAATATGCATGAGGGGGTGTGGAATATGGCCAATATACCACAGCTAAGGGCTGTTCTTAAGCACGATGCAACGCGGAGTATCTGGATACAGCCCTTATCCAAGGTATATTGGCCATATACCACAAACCCCCAAGGGGGTAATACCCGTGGTGTACGTTCTGATATACCACGGCTGTCAGCCAATCAACATTCACTGCTCGAACCACCCGGTTTATAATTACCATTAGTAACCATTATAATTACTATTCACAAAATAATAATTCAAGGAATATTATTCTGAAGTATGAGGACTACGGTTTGTATCCATTTAAACGTAGTCATATTTATTACAGTTACACAATAAGAATACAATTGACAAATAGTACATACCAGAAGTCTTCCATTTTTTATACATTTTTTATTTCACCTTTATTTAACCAGGTAGGCCAGATCACCTTTATTTAACCAGGTAGGTCAGATCACCTTTATTTAACCAGGTAGGCCAGTTGAGAACAAGTTCTCATTTATAACTGCGACCTGGCCAGGATAAAGCAAAGTAGTGTGACATAAACATCAACACAGAGTTACACATGGGATAAACAAACCTACAGTCAATAACACAATATAAAAAGTATATGTACAGTGTGTACAAATGTAGTAAGATTAGGGAGGTAAGGCAATAAATATGCCATAGAGGCTAAATAATTACAATTTAGCATTAACACTGGAGTGATAGATGTGCAGATGATGATGTGCATGTAGAGATACTAGGGTGCATAAAAGCAACAACAACAAAAATAACAATATGAGGATGAGGCAGTTGGGTGTGCTATTTACAGATGGGCTGTGTACAGGTACAGTGATCGGTAAGCTGCTCTGACAGCTGATGCTTAAAGTTAGAGAGGGAGATATAAGTCTCCAGCTTCAGTGATTTTTTGCAATTCGTTCCAGTCATTGGCAGCAGAGAACTGGAAGGAAAGGCGGCCAAAGGAAGTGTTGGCTTTGGGGGTGACCAGTGAAATATATCTGCTGGAGCGTGTGCTATGGGTGGGTGTTGCTATGGTGACCAGTGAGCTGAGATAAGGTGGGGCTTTACCTAGCAAAGACTTAGATGACCTGGATGACCTGGAGCCAGTGGGTTTGGTGCCGAATATGTAGCGAGGGCCAGCCAACGAGAGCAGTGGTGGGTAGTACATGGGGCTTTGGTGACCAAACGGATGGCACTGTGATAGACTACATCCAATTTGTTGAGTAGAGTGTTGGAGATTATTTTGTAAATGACATCGCCGAAGTCAAGGATCGGTAGGATAATCAGTTCTACGAGGGTATGTTTGGCAGCATGAGTGAAGGATGCTTTGTTTTGCGAAATAGGAAGCCAGTTCTAGATTTAAAATTGGATTGGAGATGCTTAATGTGAGTCTGGAAGGAGAGTTTACAGTCTAACCAGACACCTAGGTATTTGTAGTTGTTCACTTATGCTAAGTCAGAACCGTCCAGAGTAGTGATGCTGGTTGGGCGGGTGCGGACAGCAATCGGTTGAAGAGCATGCATTTAGTTTTACTTGGAGTTGGAGGCCACGGAAGGAGTGTTGCATGGCATTGAAGCTTGTTTGGAGGTTTGTTAACACAGTGTGGTGGATCAGAGAATCAGCAGCAGCAAGAGTGACATCATTGATATATACAGAGAAAAGAGTCGGCCCGAGAATTGAACCCTGTGGCACCCCCATAGAGACTGCTAGAGGTCCAGACAACGGGCCCTCCGATTTGACACACCGAACTAGATCTGAGAAGTAGTTGGTGAACCAGGGGAGGCAGTCATTTGAGAAACCGAGGCTATTGAGTCTGCCGATAAGAATGTGGAAACCTTGGCCAGGTTGATGAAGACGGCTGCACAGTACTGTCTTTTATCGATGGTGGTTGCCACAAGATACAAACTATCTAAAAGTCTATAGGTGATTAATAAAAACACACTATAGTGTAATGGAACGCTACGCCAGGAGAATGACATCGACTACATGAGCAAAGTGTCAACCCAGCCAAATCCCAGTGTCTCATATCGTCTAATTAACATCACTTTGCATGGCACAAAACATTACAACAAAAGGCATGAAAGCAACACACGCATTCTTGGATCTAATCATCACAACTCTCATCTCAATGATAGGAGTGTGTTGCTCCCTCTTTGAACTGACCGCCATCCGATAAACAAATTAACAATAAATCCAGCACAATGAAACATATCAACATTTATAGCTCTTCAGGAACACTTGAAACAATCCAAACATGACAATTTAATTCACACAGTAACATTCATTCAGTCAATTTCACGTTTCATTGTGTCTTCACACCTTCAACGGTGTCCACGCTCCCAGCATTCTGTGAGAAGGGAACGTCCCTTCCTAGAGATTACCCCAGGTGTGATGGACCCCTGTGATAGCCCACAGATGGTCAGCCATCCAAACTATCTCATACAGTGCCTTGCAAAAGTATTCACCATCTTGGCATTTTTCCTATTTTGTTGCATTACAACCTGTAATTTAAATGGATTTTTATGTCGATTTCATGTAATAGACATACACAAAATAGTCTAAATTGATGAAGTGAAATGAAGAAAATTACGTAAAAGTGGTGCGTGCATATGTATTCACCCCCTTTGCTATGAAGTCACATAATTAATTAAATAAAGTCCACCTGTGTGCAATCTAAGTGTCACATAATCTGTCACATGATCTCAGTATATGACCTGTTCTGAAAGGCCCCAGAGTCTGCAACACCACTAAGCAAGGTGCACCACCAAACAAACTGCACCATGAAGACCAAGGAGCTCTCCAAACTGGTCACGGAGAAGTACAGTACAGGTTGGGTTATAAAAAAATATCCAAAACTTTTAACATATATATTCTGGCACCACCAACAAACTTGCCAAGAGCCGCCCACTAAAAATCATGGACCAGGCAAGGAGGGCATTAATCAGGAAGGCAACAAAGAGACCAAAGGTAACCCTGAAGGAGCTGCAAAGCTCCACAGAGGAGATTGGAGTATCTGTCCATAGGACCACTTTAAGCCGTACAATCCATAGAGCTGGGCTTTATGGAAGAGTGGCCAGAATAAAGCCATTGCTTAAAGAAAAAAATAAGCAAACACGTTTGGTGTATGCCAGAAGGCATGTGGGAGACTCCCCAAACATATGGAAGAAGCTACTCTGACTAAAATTGAGCTTTTTGGCCATCAAGGAAAACGCTATGTCTGGCACAAACCCAACACATCACCCTGAGAACACCATCCCCGCAGTGAAGCATGGTGGTGGCAGCATCATGCTGTGGGGATGTTTTTCATCGGCAGGGACTGGGAAACTGGTCAGATTTGAAGGAATGATGGATGACACTAAATACAGGAAAATTCTTGAGGGAAATCTGTTTCAGTCTTCCAGAGATTTGAGACTGGAACGGAGGTTCACCTTCCAGCAGGACAATGACCCTAAGCATACTGGTAAAGCAACACTCGAGTGGTTTAAGGGGAAACATTTAAATGTCTTGGAATGGCCTAGTCAAAGCCCAGACCTCAATTCAATTGATAATCTGTGGTATGACTTAAAGATTGCTGTACACCAGCGGAACCCATCCAACTTGAAGCAGTTTTGCCTTGAAGAATGGGCAAAAGTCCCAGTGGCTAGATGTGCCAAGCTTATGGAGACATTCCAAGAGACGAGCAGCTGTAATTGCTGCAAAAGGTGGCTCTACAAGGTATTCACTTTGGGGGGTGAATAGTTTTGCACGCTCAAGTTTCTTATTTCTTGTTTGTTTCACAATAACAAATATTTTGTATCTTCAAAGTGGTAGGCATGTTGTGTAAATCAAATGATAAACACCCCAAAATCTATTTTAATTCCAGGTTGTAAGGCAACAAAATAGGAAAAATGTCAAGGGGGTGAATACTTTCGCAAAGCCACTGTAAATCATGACTGAGTCATCACGCTTGACGAAGTCATCATGCTGGCCTCAGCTCCTGCAAGTCACTAGTCGCTAGTATATCCTTTTTCCGCTACATGTCCATAGAATTAGGAATGTCTCATTTAATAGGATCTCTATGGTCGTGTCACTCCCAGTCCATGCAAGACCATATGATAATGCTGTCACTTCCCACTGGACAAATACTGGTTGAATCAATGTTGTTTCCACCTCATTTCAACAAAACAATCTATGTGAGGACATTGAATAAAGGTGGGAAAACTGATTGGATTTGAAAAAAGTAATCAACGTAAGGGAGTTAGGTATTTTTTGGACACAACTTTTTACCTAAATCCAATGACATGGTGACATGTTTTGTTGATTTCACGTTGAATTTATGATAGTTAACAACTCAACCAAATGTAAGTTAAAAGCAGATGTTGAAATGACATCTGTGCCAGGTGGAATCATTGTCTCAGATACAGTAATTATGTTAATTTGGCCTTGGGATTGTTTCTTTGTTGATCTGCTTGATTCAGTTGATTTCCTGGCACTGTTTCTGTTGTCTTAGTTTACACTCCCTGCTCAGAGTGGGAGGGAGAGGATTTCTATATATAGTCCAAGCTTGAGTGCAATAATTTATTCAACACATTTGTTTTTCTGCAATGGGTTTGACTTGCTTAATTTCATCCCGATATCTGTGCATGTGTAACAGTATAGCTTCCGTCCCTCTCCTCACCCCTACCTGGGCTCCTGGTTCGAGCACACATCGACAACAGTCACCCTCGAAGCATCGTTACCCATCATTCCACAAAAGCAGCGGCCCTTGCAGAGAAAGGGGAACAACTACTTCAAAGTCTCAGAGCGAGTGACGTCACCGATTGAAACGCTATTAGCGCGCACCCCGCTAACTAGCTAGCCATTTCCCATCGGTTACACATGCATGTCAGTATAAAAAATTATTCGGATTAACAAGTACACATTTTTTTTTTCAAAGGTACTTAAAGATTCTTATAAATAAAGTAGTCAAAGGTTTAGTATTTGGCTTCATATTTCTAGCATATTTCAATGAAATATGAATTTGCAGTTAGTTTTGGTTGCGTTTCAGATTATGTTGTGCCCAATAGAAATTAATGGTAAATCATGTATTGTGTTATTATGGAGTCACTTGAATTGTGATTAATGATGATTTAGAAAGTTACAGAGGGTCAAAGATCATACCCCCAACCCATGCTAACCTCTCACCATTACTAATAACAGGGGAGGTTAGCATGTCTTGGGGCTATGATCTTTGACCCTCTGTAACTTTCTCACTCATCATTATTCAGGATTCATTCCATCCATAATCATGTTAGCATCCATATTAATTTGGAAGTGTTTGGAAACATATTATATTCTTATTTACAATAAAAGTGGCTCCAAAATGACACATTACATTATTTACCATTCATTTCTATTGGGCACAAAATAATCTGAAACACACCCAAAACAAACAGCAAATGCATCCAACAAGTTTGTAGAGTCACAAGCTTAATGTAAGCATTGCGTGCTAAGAATATGGGACCAAATATTCCTAGAATCTTATGGGATGTCAAACATTTTTACCTCTACCTTGTTGATATAGTTTTGTAATACTTGTTAAACAAAATATCTTTCTCTGAGCAATTGTATTAGTATAAAAATATATACTTTTTTTGAGCATACAATATAGGTCAGTATTTAAATCATATATTTTATACAGTCATTATCGCTCATCTTTATCAAGAGTGTCAATAATTTCAGACCCCACTGTATGCGTGTGTGACTGCATGGCTAGGTGTGTGTGTGTCAGCGACTAGGCCTAGCACTATACTCTTAACCCCATGTCTCGGCCAATCAGGCAGCCTTGTACCACTCCAGTGCATATCTAGTTATAAGGGGAACTGTTACTGTGGGCCGAGGGGGCGGGGAGAGGGGGGGGGGGGGGGGGGGGCAGGAATAGCAGGTGCACCATGGACTCCTATATTTAGAGCTGTGTGGATAACAGGAAAAAATCCTGGTTACTGTCTGTCAAGCAGTGACTAATGATGTGAAAAGTAATGTGAAATGCATTTAAATGAATTTCAATTTGTTTACGTGACTTTGGCTTTTGTAGCGACACTGTGTAAGAGCACATATATTTTGATGCTTTGTAAGTCTCTCTGGATAACAATGTCTACTAAATTGCTAAAATGTTTATGTAAAATGTTATCTTACGAACATTGCTTTTGTTTTGCTGAAGTATTTCCAAAATGTATAAGATCAATAAGATTTATATTTCACACTGCAAGGACACAGCGTAGTCATTAACTAACGGTTGTCAATACCAGTCCAAAAGGCCAAAATGCCAGTTTCAGTGTGGGTGAGCTCTAGTGACACGTGCACTGTGGGGTCTGCTTACTCTGTGTGTGCGCACATGTATCCAGGGTCAGTGTGAGTGTTAAGGACAGACAGATAGTTTTGCTATGAAGGTGTGATGAACTGGAATACCTCTCTGGCTAGAAGACAGAGCAGATTCTAAAGGTCAATAGACTGGGGGAAGAACTATAATACTACATACAGGTCTGACAGAGTGAGAGAGATGGAAGGATGTGGGAGACAGGAAATGAGAGAAATGGAATAGAAAATATTGAGAGAAAAAGTGAGAATAGGATACAGTTTAAATTTCAGAGAGTGAAAAGAGAGATAAGAGAAAGAGGACAGAGATAAGCAACAATAACACGAAAGAAAGAGAGAGAGACGGTAGTGTCTTATCCCTGTCCAGGGTCACAACCGGACAATTGAACCTCACCATTAATTCCCAGTCACATTGCCAATCCATTTTCCATATCCCAAATCCCTATCCTAAAGGCCCTGTTGTCACGTTCGTCGTAAGGATCGGACAAAGTTCCACACAATTTTAATAAATCGAAACTCACTGAACAAAACAACAAACAACCAAACGAAACCTGACGCTATACAAATAGTGCTGACAGGCAACTATACATAGACAAGATCCCACAACACAATTGAGGAAAATGGCTACATAAATATGATCCCCAATCAGAGATTGACAGCTGTCTCTGATTGGGAACCATATCAGGCCAACATAGACATACAAAAACCCCTAGACATACAAAAACCCTAGACATAGAAAAACTAGAGTACCCACCCTAGTCACACCCTGACCTAACCAAAATATATAGAACAACTGAGATATCTAAGGTCAGGGCGTGACACCTGTCCTAGCTCAGAACCCTATTCTGGTTCACTGTGCCTGTCAGAGCAAATAACCAAGGTGTGTACTTTAACCCCTGACCCCTGGTATAAGCCCCAGAGATGCTCTGCTTTCCCCCTGGTTTAAGTATGTGAGCCTAACAGTTAGTTACCCTCCATTGTGAGGTGAGGGGAATGACATTTTACCTTTATAATGATGAAAATATAATAACTTTATGTTGTATTTACACAGTAGCCTATTAAAATGTATGTTTGGCAATGGAACCAGGGCTGTTGAAAGCCCTGGATACGTTTTGTAACCTGTACTAGCTCCTGAGTGGTGCAGCGGTCTAAGGCACTGCATCTCAGTGCTAGAGCGGTCACTACAGACACCCTGGTTCGAGTCCAGGCTGTATCACAACCGGCTGTTATTGGGAGTCCCATAGAGCGGTGCACAATTGGCCCAGTGTCGTCCAGGTTTGGCCGGTGTAGGCCGTCATTGTAAATAAAAATTTGTTCTTAACTGACTTGCCTAGTTAAATAAAGGATGTAATAAAAATGAGCTTTGCACTGGTGTGAGATGTGGCAAAGAGCTGATGTTAGAAAGATCTCTAACAGATCTGGGACCAGTACAGATTGATACATGTTTATTCTATGAATTGATATGCATTCTTTGTTCAACTTTGATAGGTTTCAAGTAAAGTCTGCAATGGACAGGACATTATAGATTTTTGGTAACCTCCAAAAAGTTTGGGTTTCCTGGCAGCCTGTCCCATCATAAAATATAACATCTGTGACAGGAGAGAACCATGTTCCCTGCTAATGTTACGTATGCACACCACACCACTCTGATTGATACAGCAGAGAGAGGGGGAGGGAAGGAGGAAAATTGATGCAGCATAGGAGGGGTGTGGGGATCAGGTGTAGATGGTGAAGGTATTTGGGGGTTGTGGGTGAGAAGGAGAGAGGACAGGTTGTGCGTGTAGGGTTGCTGTTGCTGGCTAGCTGTGGGATGGTGTTGGAGGGGGATGGAAGACACTGGATACTGTACAGGACAAGCACTAGGTGCATTTGGAAGGCAGGAGTTTCCAGGAGAGTAATAGGGTATACTGTTCCTCTGGGCATCAGGGGTCTTTGCAAGGCAGTACAAGTCAGTGGAGGCTGGTGGGAGGAGATACAGGAAGACGGGCTCATTGTAATGGGTGGAATGGAATTAATGGATCAGAGTCAAACGTGGTTTCCATACGTTTTGATGTGTTTGAAACCATTCTATTAATTCCATTCCAGCCATTACAATGAGCCTGTCCTCTACTCTCTTCCTGTGTTTTACACTAATTGTACTAATGGTGCCTGCACTTCTTTGAGTTTCTATGACTTCATTGACTTGTTTTAAAGTTTCTATTTGATATTCCTTGTCTTCTGAGTTGAATCGTTATGATGTGGTTGAGGATGATGATGATGATAATGGTGATGACGTTGACAACGACGACAATATTGATGATGTCATTTTTTCTATCAAACATAATTCCAGTCTGATTTCGTGTTCTATTCTCCCTGTGTTCCAGAACATCGAGTTGAAGGTAGAAGTGGAGAGCTTGAAGCAAGAGTTACAGGAGAAACAAGACCTTCTTGACAAGGCTCTGTAAGTCCAGTCAGACACTTCCAGACTGACAGTTGACCATTGAATGCATTGACCAACCTCAGTCATCTGATCTGAGAATCTGTCACTTTTTACGTCAAATTAAATTGCAATGTAGACTGACAGCCAACCAACAGATCAAATCAAATTGTATTGGTCACATACACATATTTAGCAGATGTTATTGCGGATGTAGCAAAATGCTTGTGTTCCTAGCTCCAAAGGTGCAGTAGTATCGAAATCAAATCAAATCAAAATCAAATTTATTTATATAGCCCTTCGAACATCAGCTGATATCTCAAAGTGCTGTACAGAAACCCAGCCTAAAACCCCAAACAGCAAGCAATGCAGGTGTAGAAGCACGGTGGCTAGGAAAAACTCCCTAGAAAGGCCAAAACCTAGGAAGAAACCTAGAGAGGAACCAGGCTATGTGGGGTGGCCAGTCCTCTTCTGGCTGTGCCGGGTGGAGATTATAACAGAACATGGCCAAGATGTTCAAATGTTCATAAATGACCAGCATGGTCAAATAATAATAATCACAGGCAGAACAGTTGAAACTGGAGCAGCAGCATGGCCAGGTGGACTGGGGACAGCAAGGAGTCATCATGTCAGGTAATCCTGAGGCATGATCCTAGGGCTCAGGTCCTCAGAGAGAGAGAAAGAAAGAGAGAAATAGAGAATTAGAGAGAGCATACTTAAATTCACACAGGACACCGGATAGGACAGGAGAAGTACTCCAGACTCCAAACTGACCCTAGCCCCCCGACACATAAACTACTGCAGCATAAATACTGAAGGCTGAGACAGGAGGGGTCAGGAGACACTGTGGCCCCATCCGATGACACCCCCGGACAGGGCCAAACAGGAAGGATATAACCCCACCCACTTTGCCAAAGCACAGCCCGCACACCACTAGAGGGATATCTTCAACCACCAACTTACCATCCTGAGACAAGGCCGAGTATAGCCCACAAAGATCTCCGCCACGGCACAACCCAAGGGGGGGACGTCAACCCAGACAGGAAGATCACATCAGTGACTCAACCCACTCAAGTGACGCACCCCTCGTAGGGACGGTATGAAAGAGCCCTAGTAAGCCAGTGACTCAGCCCCTGTAATAGGGTTAGAGGCAGAGAATCCCAGCAAGGGCGGTTCGTTGCTCCAGAGCCTTTCCGTTCACCTTCACACTCCTGGGCCAGACTACACTCAATCATATGACCCACTGAAGAGATGAGTCTTCGGTAAAGACTTAAAGGTTGAGACCGAGTTTGCGTCTCTCACATGTTAGGCAGACCATTCCATAAAAATGGAGCTCTATAGGAGAAAGCCCTGCTTCCAGCTGTTTGCTTAGAAATTCTAGGGACAATTAGGAGGCCTGCGTCTTGAGACCGTAGCGTACGTGTAGGTATGTACGGCAGGACCAAATCAGAGAGATAGGTAGGAGCAAGTCCATGTAATACTTTGTAGGTTAGCAGTAAAACCTTGAAATCAGGCCTTGTCTTGACAGAAAGCCAGGAGGCTAGCACTGGAGTAATATGATCAAATTTTTTGGTTCTAGTCAGGGTTCTAGCAGCCATATTTAGCACTAACTGAAGTTTATCTAGTGCTTTGTCTAGGTAGCCGGAAAGTAGAGCATTGCAGAAGTCTAACCTAGAAGTGACAAAAGCATGGATTAATTTTTCTGCATAATTTTTGGACAGAAAGTTTCTGATTTTTGCAATGTTACGTAGATGGAAAAAAAGCTGTCCTTGAAACAGTCTTGATATGTTCTTCAAAAGAGAGATCAGGATCCAGAGTAACGCCGAGGTCCTTCACAGTTTTATGTGAGACGACTGTACAACCATTAAGATTAATTGTTAGATTCAACAGAAGACCTCTTTGTTTCTTGGGACCTAGAACAAGCATCTCTGTTTTGCCCGAGTTTAAAAGGAAAAGTAGACAGTTTGCAGCCATCCACTTCCTTATGTCTGAAACACATGCTTCTAGCGAGGGCAATTTTTGGGCTTCACCATGTTTCATTGAAATGTACAGCTGTGTGTCATCCGCATAGCAGTGAAAGTTAACATTATGTTTTCGAATGACATCCCCAAGATGTCAAATATATAGTGAAAACAATAGTGGTCCTAAAACGGAACCTTGAGGAACACCAACATTTACAGTTGATTTGTCAGAGGACAAACCATTCACAGAGACAAACTGAAATCTTTCCGACAGATAAGATCTAAACCAGGCCAGAACTTGTCCGTGTAGACCAATTTGGGTTTCCAATCTCTCCAAAAGAATGTGGTGATCGATGATATCAAAAGCAGCACTAAGGTCTAGGAGCACGAGGACAGATGCAGAGCCTCGGTCTGACGCCATTAAAAGGTAATTTACCTCCTTCACAAGTGCAGTCTCAGTGCTATGATGGGGTCTAAAACCAGACTGAAGCATTTCGTATACATTGTTTGTCTTCAGGAAGGCAGTGAGTTGCTGCGCAACAGCCTTTTCTAAAAATTTTGAGAGGAATGGAAGATTCGATATAGGCCGATAGTTTTTTATATTTTCTGGGTCAAGGTTTGGCTTTTTCAAGAGAGGCTTTATTACTGCCACTTTTAGTGAGTTTGGTACACATCCGGTGGATAGAGAGCCGTTTATTATGTTCAACATAGGAAGGCCAAGCACAGGAAGCAGCTCTTTCAGTAGTTTAGTTGGAATAGGGTCCAGTATGCAGCTTGAAGGTTTCGAGGCCATGATTATTTTCATCATTGTGTCAAGAGATATAGTACTAAAACACTTGAGTGTCTCTCTTGATCCTAGGTCCTGGCAGAGTTGTGCAGACTCAGGACAACTGAGCTTTGATGGAATACGCAGATTTAAAGAGGAGTCTGTAATTTACTTTCTAATAATCATGATCTTTTCCTCAAAGAAGTTCATGAATTTATTACTGCTGAAGTGAAAGCCATCCTCTCTTGGGGAATGCTGCTTTTTAGTTAGCTTTGCGACAATATCAAAAAGGAATTTTCCTCAATTAAGTAGGAAAAATAGGATGATTGAGCAGCAGTAAGGGCTCTTTGATACTGCACGGTACTGTCTTTCCAAGCTAGTCAGAAGACTTCCAGTTTGGTGTGGCGCCATTTCCGTTCCAATTTTCTGGAAGCTTGCTTCAGAGCTCGGGTATTTTCTGTATACCAGTGAGCTAGTTTCTTATGAGAAATGTTTTTAGTTTTTAGGGGTGCAACTGCATCTAGGGTATTGCGCAAGGTTAAATTGAGTTCCTCAATTAGGTGGTTAACTGATTTTTGTCCTCTGGCATCCTTGGGTAGACAGAGGGAGTCTGGAAGGACATCAAGGAATCTTTGTGTTGTCTGTGAATTTATAGCACGACTTTTGATGTTCCTTGGTTGGGGTCTGAGCAGATTATTTGTTGCAATTGCAAACGTAATAAAATGGTGGTCCGATAGTCCAGGATTATGAGGAAAAACATTAATATCCACAACATTTATTCCATGGGACAAAACTAGGTCCAGAGTATGACTGTGACAGTGAGTAGGTCCAGAGACATGTTGGACAAAACCCACTGAGTCGATGATGGCTCCGAAAGCCTTTTGGAGTGGGTCTGTGGACTTTTCCATGTGAATATTAAAGTCACCAAAGATTAGAATATTATCTGCTATGACTACAAGGTCCGATAGGAATTCAGGGAACTCAATGAGGAATGCTGTATATGGCCCAGGAGGCCTGTAAACAGTAGCTATACAAGTGATTGAGTAGGCTGCATAGATTTCATGACTAGAAGCTCAAAAGACGAAAACGTCATTTTTTTTTTGTAAATTGAAATTTGCTATCGTAAATGTTAGCAACACCTCCGGTTTTGCGGGATGCACAGGGGATATGGTCACTAGTGTAGCCAGGAGGTGAGGCCTCATTTAACACAGTAAATTCATCAGGCTTAAGCCATTTTTCAGTCAGGCCAATCACATCAAGATTATGATCAGTGAATAGTTCATTGACTATAATTGCCTTTGAAGTAAGGGATCTAACATTAAGTAGCCCTATTTTTAGATGTGAGGTATCATGATCTCTTTCAATAATGACAGGAATGGAGGAGGTCTTTATCCTAGTGAGATTGCTAAGGCGAACACCGCCATGTTTAGTTTTGCCCAACCTAGGCCGAGGCACAGACACGGTCTCAATGGGGATAGCTGAGCTGACTACACTGACTGTGCTAGTGGCAGACTCCACTATGCTGGCAGGCTGGCTAACAACCTGCTGCCTGACCTGCACCCTATTTCATTGTGGAGCTAGAGGAGTTAGAACCCTGTCTATGTTGGTAGATAAGATGAGAGCACCCCTCCAGCTAGGATGGAGTCCGTCACTCCTCAGCAGGTCAGGCTTGGTCCTGTTTGTGGGTGAGTCCCAGAAAGAGGTCCAATTATCTACAAATTCTATCTTTTGGGAGGGGCAGAAAACAGTTTTCAACCAGCGATTGAGTTGTGAGACTGCTGTAGAGCTCATCACTCCCACTAACTGGGAGGGGGCCAGAGACAATTACTCGATGCCGACACATCTTTCGAGATGATTTACACGCTGAAGCTATGCGAAGCCATGCTTCGCGGTTGGGATGGTGTTCTTCGGCTTGCAAGCCTCCCCATTTTTCCTCCAAACATGACGATGGTCATTATGGTCAAACAGTTCTATATTTGTTTCATCAGACCAGAGGACATTTCTCAAAAAAGTATGATCTTTCTCCCCATGTGCAGTTGCAAACCGTAGTCTGGCTTTTTTTTACGGTGGTTTTGGAGCAGTGGCTTCTTCCTTGCTGAGCAGCCTTTCAAGTTATGTCGATATAGGACTTGTTTTACTGTGGATATAGATAATTTTGCACCTGTTTCCTCCAGCATCTTCACAAGGTCCTTTGCTGTTGTTCTGGGATTGATTTGCACTTTTCGCACCAAAGTATGTTCATCTCTAGGAGACAGAACACGTCTCCTTCCTGAGTGGTATGACGGCTGCATGGTCCCATGGTGTTTATACTTGCGTACTGTTGTTTGTACAGATGAATGTGGTACATTCAGGCATTTGGAAATTGCTCTCAAGGACAAACCAGACTTGAGGAGGTCTCCAATTTTTTTCTGTGGTCTTGGCTGATTTCTTTTGATTTTCCCATGATGTCAAGCAAAGAGGCACTGAGTTTGAAGGTAGGCCTTGAAATACATCCACAGGTACAGCTCCAATTGACTCAAATTATGTCAATTAGCCTATCAGAAGCTTCTAAAGCCATGACATCATTTTCAGTAATTTTCCAAGCTGTTTAAAGGCACATTCAACTTAGTGTATGTAAACTTCTGACCCACTGGAATTGTGATACTGTGAATTATAAGTGAAATAATCTGTCTGAAAACAATTGTTGGAAAAATGACTTGTATCATGCACAAAGTAGATGTCCTAACTGACTTGCCAAAACTAAAGTTTGTTAGCAAGAAATTTGTGGAGTGGTTGAAAAACGAGTTTTAATGACTCCAACCTAAGTGCATGCAAACTTCAACTGTAAATATTAGGTTGAGCTATGTCGGAGTGGCATTGACTAAACTACAGTGGAATAGAATACAGTGTATGAGATGAGTAAAGCAGTATGTAAAATTTTTTAAAGTGACTAGTGATTCCATGTCTATGTAAATACGGCAGCAGCCTCTAAGGTGCAGGGTTGAGTAGCCGGGTGGTAGCCTCCTAGTGATGGCTATTTGACAGTCTGATGGCCTTGAGATAGAAGCGATTTTTCTGTCTCTCGGTCCCAGCTTTGATGCACTTGTACTGACCTCGCCTTCTGGATGATAGTGGGGTGAACAGGCTGTGGCTCAGGTGGTTAATGTCCTTGATGATCTTTTTGGGCTTCCTGTGACATCGGGTGCTGCAGGTATCCTGGAGGGCAGGTCATGTGGCCCCGGTGATACGTTGGGCAGACCGCACCACCCTCTGGAGAGCTCTGCGTTTGCGGGCGGTGTAGTTGCCGTACCAGGCAGTGAAACAGTCCAACAGGATGCTCTCAATTGTGCATCTGTAAAAGTTTCTGAGGGTCTTAGGGGCCAAGCCAAATTTCTTCAGCCTCCTGAGGTTGAAGAGGCGCTGTTGCGCCTTCTTTACCACACTGTCTTTGTGGGTGGACCTTTTCAGATTGTCAGTGATGTGTATGCAGAGCAACTTAAAACATTCCACCTTCTCCACTACTGTCCCGTCGATGTGGATAGGGGGGTGCTCCCTCTGCTGTTTCCTGAAGTCCACGATCAGCTTCTTTGTTTTGTTAACTTTGAGGGAGACGTTATTTTCCAGGCACCACTCCACCAAGGCTCTCACCTCCTCTCTGTAGGCTGTTTCATCATTGTTGGTAATCAGGCCTACTACTGTTGTGTCGTCTGCAAATTTGACGATTGAGTTGGAGGTGTGTGTGGCCACGCAGTCATGGGTGAACAGGGAGTACAGGAGGGGGCTGAGCACACACTCTTGTGTTGCCCCTGTGTTGAGGATCAGTGAAGTGGAGGTCTTGTTTCCTACCTTCACCACCTTGGGGCGGCCCGTCAGGAGGTCCAGGACCCAGTTGCACAGGGCGGGGTTCAGACCCAGGGCTCCGAGCTTAATGATGAGCTTGGAGGTTACTATGGCGCCATAGTCAACAAACAGCATTCTGACCTAGATATTCCTCTTGTCCAGATGGTATAGGCCATTGTGCCGTGCGATGGCGATTGCATCGTCTGTGGATCTATTGCGGTGGTAAACAAATTGAATTGGGTCTAGGGTGTCAGGTAAACTAGCCACTCAAAGCACTTCATGATGACAGAAGTGAGTGCTACGGGGCAATAGTAATTTAGTTCAGTTACCTTTGCTTTCTTGGGTACAGGAACAATGGTGGACATCTTGAAGCAAGTGAGGACAGCAGACTGGAATAGGGAGAGATTGAATATGTCCGTAAACACTCCAGCCAGCTGGTCTACAGCATGCTCTGGTCTACGCAGCCAGCTGGTCTACGTGGCTAGGGATGCCTTCTGGGCCAGCAGCCATGAGAGGGTTAATGCGCTTAAATGTCTAACTCACTTTGGCCACGGAGAACGAGAACCTACAGTCCTTTGGAATGGGTGGCGTCGGTGGCACTGTGTTATCCTCAAAGTAGACAAATATTGTGTTTAGATGTCTGGGAGCAAGACGTTGGTGTCCGTAACGTGGCTGGTTCTCCCTTTGTAATCTGTGATTGTCTGTAGACCCTGCCACATACGTCTTGTGTCTGAGACGTTGAATTGCAACGCCACTTTGTCTCTGTACTGACATTTTGCCTGTTTGATTGACTTACAGAGGGAATAACTACACTGTTTGTATTCAACCATATTCCCTGTCACCTTACCATGGTTAAATGCGATGGTTTGCTCTTTCAGTTTTGTGTGAATGCTGTCATCTATCCACAGTTTTTATCCCAGTCGGCGTGATCAAAACAATCTTGAAGCATGGATTCCGATTGGTCAGACCAGCATTGAATAGACCTTAGCACGGGTACTTCCTGTTTGAGTTTCTGCCTATAGGAAGGGAGGAGCAAAATATAGTCTTAATCTGATTTGCAAAGGGGGAGCGGGGGAGGGCCTTGTAGGCCTATCAAAAAGGCGAGTAGCAGTGGTCTAGTGTTTTTCCTACGCGAGTACTACAGTCAATGTGTTGCTAGAACTTCGGTAGCGTTTTCCTCAAATTTGCTTTGTTAAAATCCCCAGCTACAATAAATGTGGCCTCAGTATATGTGGTTTCCGGTTTGCATGAAGTTCAGTGTAGTTCCTTGAGGAATGGTTGAGGTTTCGGCTTGAGGGGGAATATACACAGCTGTGGCTATAACCGTAGAGAATTATCTTGGGAGGTAATACCTTCTGCATTTGATTGTGAGGTATTCTAGGTCGGGTGAACAAAAGGACTTGAGTTTCTGTATGTTATCACAATCACACCATGTGTAGTTAATTATGAAACATACACCCCCGCCTTTCTTCTTCCCGGAGAGTTCTGCATTCCCGTTTGCACGATGAACTGAGAACCCAGCTGGCTGTATGGATGGGGACAGTATGTCCAGAGAGAGCCATGATTCTGTGAAACAGAGTATGTTACAGTTCCTGATGTCTCTCTGGAAGGAGATCCTCGCCCTGAGCTTGTCTACTTTATTATCAAGAAACTGAACATTAGCGAGTAATATACTCGGAAGCGGTGGATGGTGTGCACGCCTCCTGAGTCGGACTGAAGTCCACTCCGAAATCCTCTTCTCCACCGGTGGCGTCTTGGAGCAGCCTCTGGGATAAGTTCAATTGCCCAGGAGGGTACGGACAAAGAATCCAATTCGGGAAAGTCGTATTCCTGGTTGTAATGCTGGTAAATTACCGCCGCTCTGATATCCAAAAGTTACGAAATTACGAACGAAATTCTTCAAAGTTGCTTACTAGCAGATTACGGTGAGTGTTTGTCGTTGTTTTATGAGAATTAACAAAGCTGTTTCTCATACAGCGATGGCGTTATAGCAGGATAACAAGCCTATAGCAGGAGACTTTAGGCATGGAACAGTAATCAGTAGTGAGTCCCTCAGAGGGTAGAATCAAACCGTATAGCGGTAACATCTCAGCTCATGTTTCACACAACAGCTGGTGGGGTGAGAGAGAGAGCTGGACACACACACACACAGGAGTGTGCACAGTCAGACAAACACACATACACACACACACACACACGTGTACTCCGAGTGTCTGTCCCAATGGGATCGCACACCCGCCAGCTCCAAAAGGGCAACCCTGATATCTTGGCGTGCAGACAGGGATATGGAAGGCAATACCTGTCACGTCCACCCTTACCCCCCTCCGAACCCTACCCCTGCTGTTGCAGCTAGGCTTTGAATGTAATACTCCCCCTGGAAGGGAATCAATTTGATTGACATATTCTGTGTATTTATCAGATTGCTATGAGATTAAAGGTCCACTTTTCTGGCTTGTGCCCTCAACCCCCCACCCATAGCCTCCAGCCTGCTGTCCATAGCCTGTGATAGATTGATGATCAAAGGTGGTGTGTGCTGGTAGGGCGTCTCAGCAATAAATATTTGGCTGATGGAGGGGAGCAGTTAGCATGCAAGCTACTAATCACTGCCAACTCCACAGCTGGTGTAATGGATCATACTGTTCCCTGGCCTTCTTGCTCACATGGCAGCTAATCAACCTTACATTACAGTATTCATATGGAGATAGCATCAGATCAGCTAATCAACCTTACATTACAGTATTCATATGGAGATAGCATCAGATCAGCTAATCAACCTTACATTACAGTATTCATATGGAGATAGCATCAGATCAGCTAATCAACCTTACATTACAGTATTCATATGGGGCGGCAGGGTAGCCTAGTGGTTAGAGTGTTGGACGGTTGCAAGTTCAAATCCCCGAGCTGACAAGGTACAAATCTGTCGTTCTGCCCCTGAACAGGCAGTTAACCCACTGTTCCTAGGCCGTCATTGTAAATAAGAATTTGTTCTTAACTGACTTAAAGGTTAAAAAATAAATAAATAAATAAAAATATGGAGATAGCATCAGATCAGCTAATCAACTAATCAACATTGCTGTATTAAAATGGAGATAGTATCAAATAGCTGGCGCCGGAGCAGAAGGCAGATGTTTCACATGCCGCCAACCGATTGTGTTTTCTTGTTCGTTTATCTGCGTTGTTTGTAACTTATTTTTTTACTAATTTCATACATAATGTTGCTGCTACCGTCTCTTATGACCCAAAATAACTTATGTAAAATAACTAATAACTAAAATAACTAATGTTTCCGTATTGAGCATTACTCATCTCATATAAGTAATGCTCATATGCCGTACCAGCCTAGTACGGCAACTGCTCCGCCCACAACCGTAACACTCTCCAGAGGGTAGTGAGGTCTGCACAATGCATCAACGGGGGCAAACTACCTGCTCTCCAGGACACCTACACCACCCATGTCACAGGAAGGCCATAAAGATCATCAAGGACAACAACCACCCGAGCCACTGCCTGTTCATCCCGCTATCATCCAGAAGGTGAGGTCAGTACAGGTGCATCAAAGCAGGGACCGAGAGACTGAAAAACAGCTTCTATCTCAAGGCCATCAGACTGTTAAACAGCCACCACTAACATTGAGTGGCTGCTGCCAACACACTGACTCAACTCCAGCCACTTTAATAATGGAAATTGATAGAAATTGATGTAAAAAAAATGTATCACTAGCCACTTTAAACAATGCCACGTAATATAATGTTTACATACCCTACATTACTCATCTCATATGTACATGTACACTATATACTGTACTCTATATAATCTTCTGCATCTTGCCATCTTTATGTAATATATGTATCACTAGCCACTTTAAACTATGCCACTTTTATGTTTACATACCCTACATTACTCATCCCATATGTATATACTGTACTCGATACCATCTACTGCATCTTGCCTATGCCGTTCTGTACCATCACTCATTCATATATCTTTATGTACATATTCTTATCCCTTTACATTTGTGTGTATAAGGTAGTAGTTGTGGAATTGTTAGGTTAGATTACTTGTTGGTTATTACTGCATTGTCGGAACTAGAAGCACAAGCATTTCGCTACACTCGCATTAACATCTGCTAACCATGTGTATGTGACAAATAAAATGTGATTTGATTTGAATAAACTGCACTCCACACTATTCTATGTTATCTTAGTCACTTTTAAATTGTGTTTACGTATTGCATCACCCATCTCATATGTATATACTGTATTGTATTCTATACTACACCACTCACTGTGGCTGATGGCTTCTTAGGGCTGAGATCCCGCTAACGGGATCGATATGACAACAGCCAGTGAAAGTGCAGGGCGCCAAATTCAAAACAACAGAAATCCCATAATTAAAATTCCTCAAACATACAAGTATTTCACACCATTTTAAAGATACACTTCTTGTTTATCCCACCACAGTGTCCAATTTCAAATAGGCTTTATAGCGAAAGCACCACAAACGATTATGTTAGGTCAGAGCCAAGTCACAGAAAAACACAGCCATTTTTCCAGTCAAAGAGAGTCACAAAAATCAGAAATAGAGATAAAATGTATCACTAACCTTTGATGATCTTCATCCGATGACACTCATAGGACTTCATGTTACACAAAACATGTATATTTTGTTCGATAAAGTTTATATTTATATAACAAAATCTCAGTATTCATTGGCGCGTTATGTTCAGTAGTTCCAAAAACATCCGGTGATTTTGCAGAGAGCCACATCAATTTACAGAAATACTCATTATAAATATTGATGAAAATACAAGTGTTATACATGGAACTTTAGATACACTTCTCCTTAACCTCTCTGATCTCCCAAACCCGGATCCGGTATCGTGACTACAGCCTCAAGCTCATTACCATAACGCAACGTTAACTATTCATGAAAATCGCAAATGAAATGAAATAAATATGCCATCTCGCAAGCTTAGCCTTTTGTAAACAACACTGTCATCTCAGATTTTCTAAATATGCTTCTCAACCATAGGAAAACAATAATTTGTGTAAAAGTAGCTAGCTAGCGTAGCATTTAGCGTTAGCATTAGCGTTAGCATCCAGCACGCAACATTTCAACAAAAACATAAAAGCCTTCAAATAAAATAATTTACCTTTGAAGAACTTCTGATGTTTTCAATGAGGATACTCTCAGTTAGATAGCAGATGCTCAGTTTTTCCAAAAAGATTCTTTGTGTATTAGAAATAGCTCCGTTTTATACATCACATTTGGCTACCAAAAAAAAACGAAAATTCAGTCCTCAAAACGCGAACTTTTTTCCAAATTAACTCCATAATATCGACTGAAAACATGGCAAACGTTGTTTAGAATCAATCATCAAGGTGTTTTTCACATATCTCTTCATTGATATATCGTTCTTGGACACATGGTTTCTCCCCTATATCAAATGGAAAAGTACAAGCAGCTTGCAATTGCGCACCGAATTCCACGCAGGACACCAGGCGGACACTTGGAAAATGTAGTCTCTTATGGTCAATCTTCCAATGATGTGCCTACAAATACGTCACAATGCTGCTAAGACCTTGGGGGAACGACAGAAAGTGTAGGCTCATTCCTTGCGCAATCACAGCCATATAAGGAGACAATGGAAAACAGAGCTTCAGAAATTCTGCTAATTTCCTGGTTGATGCATCATCTTGGTTTCGCCTGTAGAATGAGTTCTGGGGCACTTACAGACAAAATCTTTGCAGATTCTGAAACTTCAGAGTGTTTTCTTTCCAAAACTGTCAAGAATATGCATAGTCGAGCATCTTTTCGTGACAAAATATCGCGCTTAAAACGGGAACGTTTTTTATCCAAAAATGAAATAGCGCCCCTAGAGATCTAACAGGTTAATGCAACCGCTGTGTCAAATTTCAAAAAAGCTTTATGGAAAAAAAGCTTTCTTTAAATCTTTTTAAAATTGTTATTAAATTATCCGCCATATTATGCAGTCAACAGAAGTCAGAAATAACATTATAAATATTCACTTACCTTTGATGATCTTCATCAGAATGCACTCCCAGGAATCCCAGTTCCACAATAAATGTTTGTTTTGTTCGATAATGTCCATCATTTATGTCCAAATAGCTCCTTTTGTTAGCGCGTTTGGTAAACAAATCCAAACTCACGAAGCGCGTTCACTAGGAGCAGACGAAAAGTCAAAAAGTACCTTTACAGTCCGTAGAAACATGTCAAACGAAGTATAGAATCAATCTTTAGGATGTTTTTAACATAAATCTTCAATAATGTTCCAACCGGAGAAAGCAATGGAATAGAGCATTCTGCCAGACCTCTGACTCATTCCCCTCTCATGCGCCCCCACCTCACAGTAGAAGCATCAAACAAGGTTCTAAAGACTGTTGACATCTAATGGAAGCCTTGGGAAGTGCAACATGACCAATATCCCACTCTCTCTTCAATAGGGAATGAGTTGAAAAACGACCAACCTCATATTTCCCACTTCCTGGTTGGATTTTTTTCTCTGGTTTTTGCCTGCCATATGTGCTCTGTTATACTCACAGACATCATTCAAACTGTTTTAGAAACTTCATAGTGTTTTCTATCCAAATATACTAATAATATGCATATATTAGCAACTGGGACTGAGTAGCAGGCAGTTTACTCTGGGCACCTCTGGGCACCTTATTCATCCAAGCTGCTCAATACTGCCCCAGCCATAAGAAGTTAAATTAAACAGCCATCTCCAGCACATCAGAGGCTGCTGCCTATAGACAAAGATTAGGAATCACTGGCCACTTTAAGGAACATCCATCTCATATGTTTAAACTGTATTCTATACTATGCCACTGTATTGTAGTCCAATGCCACTCTGACATATATGTATATATTCTTAATCCATTCCTTACTTAGATTTACGTGTATTTTGGGTATATGTTGTGAAACTGTTAGATATTACTTGTTCAATATTACTGCACTGTCGGAGTTAGAAGCACAAGCATTTCGCTACACCCGCAATAACATCTGCTTTACATGTGTATGTGACCAATACAATTGATTTGATTTGATCAACCACCCACCCAGCAGTAGCATCCAACAACCCAGCAGTAGCATCCATCCACCCAGCAGTAGCATCCATCCACCAGCAGTAGCATCCATCCACCCAGCAGTAACATCCATCCACCCAGCAGTAACATCCATCCACCCAGCAGTAATCCATCCACCCAGCAGTAGCATCCATCCACCCAGCAGTAGCATCCATCCACCCAGCAGTAACATCCATCCACTCAGCAGTAATCCATCCACCCAGCAGTAGCATCCATCCACCCAGCAGTAACATCCATCCACTCAGCAGTAATCCATCCACCCAGCAGTAACATCCATCCACTCAGCAGTAACATCCATCCACCCAGCAGTAACATCCATCCACCCAGCAGTAGCATCCATCCACCCAGCAGTAACATCCATCCACCCAGCAGTAACATCCATCCACCCAGCAGTAACATTATACAGTCTGGTTAATAATAATCTTAGTTATCTTAGTTGCTGTCTGCCATGGTCAGATGGTCTGAGTTAAAAACAGAGGAATGCAGAGGAGAGGAGGAGAAAAGAGGAGAGGAGGAGGAGGAGGAGGAATAGAACAGATGCCCCAAGGAGACAGGAAGGCGTCTGCCATTTTGGGATCCACAGCAGGAATTCTGGAATGGCGTCATTGAGTGACTCAGTAAAACAGATACTTAAAGGCACAGACGCACAAACACACACACACACACACACACACACACACACACACACACACACACACACACATTCGTTTTACTCTCCTTGTGGGGACCAAACAATTGATTCCCGTTCAAAAACCTATTTTCCCTAACCCCTAACCCTAAACATAACCCTAACCCTGACCTTAACCCTGACCGTAACCTCAAACTCCTAACCCTAATTCTCACCCTAATTCTAACCCTAAACCTAAGCCATAAAATAGCCTTTTTCCTTGTGGGGACTGGGGAATTGTCCTTGTTTTACTATCCTTGTGAGGACTTATGGTCACCACAAGGATAATAAAACCAAACACACACACAGTCAGAGGGTGTACGACTACAAGCAGTAGACTTCCCTCACAGGTTGATGCTCCAGTTTTCACAATACCATGTGTGTGTGCAAAGACAGTAGTTTGTAAACAAAGACTCTGAATGCTAATTGATAGCTATGACGAGTTTGATCAAATTCCAGCCTTGGTCTGCGTGATGTATTCGGGACGCTCTCACAGAACTATATGTGAACACAATGAAAGTTTACACTCTGGGTGTGTGACTGGTCTCTATTTGTAGCTGGGAGGTATAGGGTATCCCATGAGTTATAGCAGGGATACTTCATATGACCTCATATCCTGTCTTAGTCCTGACCTGACCACACTACAACCCTAAAATCACCCAGGACTGACACCACTGGTCTGCCCTGCACCGATGGCGCAATAACAAGCAACACAGTGTTATGAGTGTATGTGGATGACTGTTCATAGTTATTGATAGACACTTAACATGATGTTCCATCTAATGTTCACTCCCTGATAGGACAACAGAATAGAGCCAGACCAATCACAGTTATCGCTATATTTCCTCTCTTTTAATTTGACGATAGCAGAGAGCCTGACCAATCACAATGTTTACTTTCTCTCTCCTCTTTTCTGATAGGTCAACAGCTGAGAGCCTGTCCAGTCATAATGAGGCAGAGCTACAGAGACGATGTGAGGAGAGACAGCAGGAGATCGACCACATGCAGGAGTTGCTGGAGACCAAGATACAACTCCTGCAGGAGGTACACAAACGTGCACACACACACACACACACACACACACACACACACACACACACACACACACACACACACACACACACACACACACACACACGCTGCTAAAGTTGGTTGTAGTCTTTGTTGAGATGAAATTAGTTGTTCTATTATTAGATCAGCTTTAAACACAGACTGATATCCAGACCTTTTCATGTTTTTCCTCCAGGAGGCCGAGCTAGCGCGATGTGAGGCTGGGAGGATGGCCTCCCTGGCTAGGTCTAGCTCCCAGACCCTCTTGGAGGACATGAAGGACAGCCCAGAGGAGGAGGAGAGCACCCAGACCACGTCTCACCACCCCCCATCACACACCAACAGAGACAGGTACACGCACAGTATATGGTCATTCGAGCCAGAATTGAACCAGTGACTTAAAAGCTGTAATTACACACCTTCACACTCATGGAGGAAAGCCTAGGACTCCTACAAGTCCAAGTTTAGCCCACAGTACCTATGGTACTGACCTATCTCTCTCCTCTCTCTCTCTCCTCTCCTCTCTCTCCTCTCTCTCCTCCTGCAGGGTGGTTGAGGAACTGACCTGTGCTCTGCGCTGTAAGGAGGCTCTGATCACTGAGCTGAGTGGACAGAAGAGCATCCTGGCCCTGAAGGTGGGAGAGCTGGAGGGACAGGTAGTGAACCTCTCCTCAACCCTGCTGCAGAAAGAGAGGGATGCAGAGGTATATATCATCCCTGTTACACGTATGAGGAAAAGTGCATGTGTAGGGTCTGCATTGGGGTCAATGGTTCAATAATTTATTGTGTTATTGTATTCATCTATTGTATGTATTTGACTGACTGAGTTCCTGTAGTGTGTACATGCATGTAATAGCAAGTGAAAAGCTTCATACACAGGGTTTCAGGGACAACTCACCCATCTCTCACCCTAGTCTCACCCATTCCTCACTCACTCATTAGACATAGCTCAATCCTTCCTCACATGTCCCCAACCCTCCTTGCCTCTCCTTTAGCTATAGCTAACATGCTTTTCAAAACCTCCCCCCTCCTCACCCAGTCCTTCTTCATCCATATCTCCCCCGTCCCCACACATGTCAAAAAGATGGAACCACATGGAAACGTGGAAGCACACCTGTTATAGCTACGTAACACACGCAACACACACACATAAACACTCCTGTCAAGAAACACATAGCAACACACACGTAAACACTCCTGTCAAGAAACACATAGCAACACACACAATAAACGCTCCTGTCAAGAAACACATAGCAACACACACACATAAACACTCCTGTCAAGAAACACATAGCAACACACATGTAAACACTCCTGTCAAGAAACACATAGCAACACACACGTAAACACTCCTGTCAAGAAACACATAGCAACACACACACATAAACACTCCTGTCAAGAAACACATAGCAACACACACATAAACACTCCTGTCAAGAAACACATAGCAACACACACGTAAACACTCCTGTCAAGAAACACATAGCAACACACACATAAACACTCCTGTCAAGAAACACATAGCAACACACACGTAAACACTCCTGTCAAGAAACACATAGCAACACACACACATAAACACTCCTGTCAAGAAACACATAGCAACACACATGTAAACACTCCTGTCAAGAAACACATAGCAACACACACGTAAACACTCCTGTCAAGAAACACATAGCAACACACACACATAAACACTCCTGTCAAGAAACACATAGCAACACACATGTAAACACTCCTGTCAAGAAACACATAGCAACACACACGTAAACACTCCTGTCAAGAAACACATAGCAACACACACACATAAACACTCCTGTCAAGAAACACATAGCAACACACATGTAAACACTCCTGTCAAGAAACACATAGCAACACACATGTAAACACTCCTGTCAAGAAACACATAGCAACACACACATAAACACTCCATAAACATTCATATCCTTTCAGTTGTCAAAATCGTATTTTGATTGAGGAATTCCATGTGGTCAATTTCCACAACACCTAAGGGCAATGAAGAGTGAGGCTCAAAGCCCTGGCTACAACATTGTGAACAGTAAGGAGCAAACCACAACACCTAAGGACAATGAAGAGTGAGGCTCAAAGCCCTGGCTACAACATTGTGAACAGTAAGGAGCAAACCACAACACCTAAGGGCAATGAAGAGTGAGGCTCAAAGCCCTGGCTACAACATTGTGAACAGTAAGGAGCAAACCACAACACCTAAGGGCAATGAAGAGTGAGGCTCAAAGCCCTGGCTACAACATTGTGAACAGTAAGGAGCAAACCACAACACCTAAGGGCAATGAAGAGTGAGGCTCATAGCCCTGGCTACAACATTGTGAACAGTAAGGAGCAAACCACAACACCTAAGGACAATGAAGAGTGAGGCTCAAAGCCCTGGCTACAACATTGTGAACAGTAAGGAGCAAACCACAACACCTAAGGGCAATGAAGAGTGAGGCTCAAAGCCCTGGCTACAACATTGTGAACAGTAAGGAGCAAACCACAACACCTAAGGGCAATGAAGAGTGAGGCTCAAAGCCCTGGCTATAACATTGTGAACAGTAAGGAGCAAACCACAACACCTAAGGGCAATGAAAAGTGAGGCTCAAAGCCCTGGCTACAACATTGTGAACAGTAAGGAGCAAACCACAACACCTAAGGGCAATGAAGAGTGAGGCTCAAAGCCCTGGCTACAACATTGTGAACAGTAAGGAGCAAACCACAACACCTAAGGGCAATGAAGAGTGAGGCTCAAAGCCCTGGCTACAACATTGTGAACAGTAAGGAGCAAACCACAACACCTAAGGGCAATGAAGAGTGAGGCTCAAAGCCCTGGCTACAACATTGTGAACAGTAAGGAGCAAACCACAACACCTAAGGGCAATGAAGAGTGAGGCTCAAAGCCCTGGCTACAACATTGTGAACAGTAAGGAGCAAACCACAACACATAAGGGCAATGAAGAGTGAGGCTCAAAGCCCTGGCTACAACATTGTGAACAGTAAGGAGCAAACCACAACACCTAAGGGCAATGAAGAGTGAGGCTCAAAGCCCTGGCTACAACATTGTGAACAGTAAGGAGCAAACCACAACACCTAAGGGCAATGAAGAGTGAGGCTCAAAGCCCTGGCTACAACATTGTGAACAGTAAGGAGCAAACCACAACACCTAAGGGCAATGAAGAGTGAGGCTCAAAGCCCTGGCTACAACATTGTGAACAGTAAGGAGCAAACCACAACACCTAAGGGCAATGAAGAGTGAGGCTCAAAGCCCTGGCTACAACATTGTGAACAGTAAGGAGCAAACCACAACACCTAAGGGCAATGAAGAGTGAGGCTCAAAGCCCTGGCTACAACATTGTGAACAGTAAGGAGCAAACCACAACACCTAAGGGCAATGAAGAGTGAGGCTCAAAGCCCTGGCTACAACATTGTGAACAGTAAGGAGCAAACCACAACACTGTGAGTCAAGTGATGGATCTCAATATATATTTATTTAACTAGGCAAGTCAGTTAAGAACACATTGTTATTTACAATGACGGCCTAGGAACAGTGGGTTAACTGCCTTGTTCAGGGGCAGAACAACAGATGTTTACCTTGTCAGCATGGGGATTTGATCTAGCAACCTTTCAGTTACTAGTCCAACGCTCTAACAACTAGGCTACCTGTGGTGCTTAGTCCAACGCTCTAACCACTAGGCTACCTGTGGTGCCTAGTCCAACGCTCTAACAACTAGGCTACCTGTGGTGCCTAGTCCAACGCTCTAACAACTAGGCTACCTGTGGTGCCTAGTCCAACGCTCTAACAACTAGGCTACCTGTGGTGCCTAGTCCAACGCTCTAACAACTAGGCTACCTGTGGTGCCTAGTCCAACGCTCTAACAACTAGGCTACCTGTGGTGCCTAGTCCAACGCTCTAACAACTAGGCTACCTGTGGTGCCTAGTCCAACGCTCTAACAACTAGGCTACCTGTGGTGCCTAGTCCAACGCTCTAACAACTAGGCTACCTGTGGTGCCTAGTCCAACGCTCTAACAACTAGGCTACCTGTGGTGCCTAGTCCAACGCTCTAACAACTAGGCTACCTGTGGTGCCTAGTCCAACGCTCTAACAACTAGGCTACCTGTGGTGCCTAGTCCAACGCTCTAACAACTAGGCTACCTGTGGTGCCTAGTCCAACGCTCTAACAACTAGGCTACCTGTGGTGCCTAGTCCAACGCTCTAACAACTAGGCTACCTGTGGTGCCTAGTCCAACGCTCTTAACAACTAGGCTACCTGTGGTGCCTAGTCCAACGCTCTAACAACTAGGCTACCTGTGGTGCCTAGTCCAACGCTCTAACAACTAGGCTACCTGTGGTGCCTAGTCCAACGCTCTAACAACTAGGCTACCTGTGGTGCCTAGTCCAACGCTCTAACAACTAGGCTACCTGTGGTGCCTAGTCCAACGCTCTAACAACTAGGCTACCTGTGGTGCCTAGTCCAACGCTCTAACAACTAGGCTACCTGTGGTGCCTAGTCCAACGCTCTTAACAACTAGGCTACCTGTGGTGCCTAGTCCAACGCTCTAACAACTAGGCTACCTGTGGTGCCTAGTCCAACGCTCTAACAACTAGGCTACCTGTGGTGCCTAGTCCAACGCTCTAACAACTAGGCTACCTGTGGTGCCTAGTCCAACGCTCTAACAACTAGGCTACCTGTGGTGCCTAGTCCAACGCTCTAACAACTAGGCTACCTGTGGTGCTGGTTGTTGCAACATCATTTCGCTGAGTCTACCTTTAACACTTTAATCTGTTTCAGAATCAATCCATTATATTTGTATTTGCTGTGTAGCCTTCTGTATGTAACCCATGCAACTAGTCGTGTTCAATCTACCAGTTGTGTAGTGTGTTGTGTTAAGTTGTGTTGTTGTGGCAGCAGGCAGGGTGGTAGTGTGATGCATTTTGTTGGACGACTGTCAACAGAACGCGGTGTACTCTGCCCCTCTCTGAATGGTCTGATCATCCCTACAGCTGTTGTACAGATTTTCTGAGAAGGAGATATTAATTACGCTCTGTGGGACTGATATCACCATTACTCAAACACACGCACAGATGCACACACACACGTACACACACACACACACACACACACACACGTACACGTACACACGCACACGCACACACACACACACACACACACACACACACACACACACACACACACACACACACGTGCACACACACACGTACACACACACCTAACTTTCTACGGCCCCTGTTTCTCTCCCCCACAGTTCTACCAGGAGGAGCTGGGCAGGGAGAGACTACGCATTGAGCAGGAGATGCAGGTGAGTGAATCCTGAAGTGAACACAGAAACTCACTTGAAGCTGGGATCCTTAATGGTGAAACTGTCCATTTGTGATATTACAACAACAAACAAGTTATTGAAAACAGTTTTTTCTCCTCTGACATCATCGCACACACGATAGAAGAGCACAATATGTACTGGAATTTGTTTCACCATGCTGCGCGTCGCTCCTCAGCTCGGCAACAGAAACAATAACAAAGGTGATGGGGCGGCCAGTGGCGCTCTGTCCCCCTACTGTGGATTCCATCTTTAATATTGCATAATCACTATCAGCTTTGAGTTCTTATTAAGTTGATTAAAGAGTCTGCACTTTGAGGTGCTAGTCCCACACTACTGTTGAGTCAGTACCCACTTCAGCCAGATCCCACTCTAAGGTGTTGGTGGAGCTTGACCCCTACTGAAGTATAAACACAAAGCACCTCTTAAACCAGACAGCCACATACAGAGTGGTAACATCATGAGCTACAGAATATGTGGTCGGTGGTCACTATATAAGGAAAAATACATTATCAAATTGTAATCACATATAAACTACTTTCTAATATAATTAGGGTTTCTTTGTGGTTAATTGAAACGCCATTGTATTGAATTCAACGTAAACATCATACATTACCCATAGTTACCATATCATATAACATCTTAGTATATAGCAGCTGCTAGAGCTGAGTAATAAACCGTTCCTAGACCAGTCTGTGTTAGTGTCTCTTATTATGTCTGTTAATGCCAGTATTGTGTTGGTAGCTGTCGGCCCTGAAGGGAGCGGGTCTGGGTTATTTTAGTCGGTGGTAAACAAATGATGTGATGAATTTATGAACAGTCCGCCCACATTCTCTATTCTCATCAGTCACATTCTTAGAGGGGAGCTTCTCACATTACACAATTAACAGGAAAACAGGTATATACAGTAACAGGTATATACAGTATGCAGGTATATACAGTATGAAGGTATATACAGTATGCAGGTATACAGTAAACAGGTATATACAGTATACAGTAAACAGGTATATACAGTAATCAGGTATATACAGTATAAAGGTATACAGTAAACAGGTATATGCAGTATGCAGGTATACAGTAAACAGGTATATGCAGTATGCAGGTATATACAGTAAACAGGTATATACAGTATGCAGGTATATACAGTAAACAGGTATATACAGTAAACAGGTATACAGTAAACAGGTATATACAGTAACAGGTATATACAGTAAACAGGTATATACAGTATGCAGGTATATACAGTAAACAGGTATATACAGTATGCAGGTATACAGTAAACAGGTATATGCAGTATGCAGGCATATACAGTAAACAGGTATATGCAGTATGCGTCTGTGTTGACTGGAGTGGGGTTAGATAATAGAAATAGATGTGCTGTGTGTGTCAAATGAAATGAAATCAAACTTTATTTAAAGTGTCACTATACCTCACATGCAGTTGAAAGAAAGCCGCAGTACAGTGTATGTGTATCCTGTCATTTTGTTTGGATAATCATCGTCACTTGTTAGTTTTAGTCATCTCTTCTCAGTCATTACCACATATTAGTCGTTATCTATAGCTAGTCATTACCAGAGCCATGTGTTTAGAGAGTTGGGCCAATGAGGTTTCTGCATTATGATGCATTCTCATGTCACTACAACATTCTATGGCAGCCATGTTAGAGCGCCATTAACATTACACTGGGAATATTTAAACATTGCTATGTCACTGTCTAGAATTAGAACAATATTCAACATTCTACAGGTTGTCTCAACTCTCTAGATGCATGGCTCTGGTCATATCCATTATTATTCCTTTGATCCTGTCTCACTGAGACTCCCAGGGCTCTTGTCTCTGGTCATATCCATTATTATTCCTTTGATCCTGTCTCACTGAGACTCCCAGGGCTCTTGGCTCTGGTCATATCCATTATTATTCCTTTGATCCTGTCTCACTGAGACTCCCAGGGCTCTTGTCTCTGGTCATATCCATTATTATTCCTTTGATCCTGTCTCACTGAGACTCCCAGGGCTCTTGGCTCTGGTCACATCCATTATTCTTCCTTTGATCCTGTCTCACTGAGACTCCCAGGGCTCTTGGCTCTGGTCACATCCATTATTCTTCCTTTGATCCTGTCTCAATGAGACTCCCAGGGCTCTTGTCTCTGGTCATATCCATTATTATTCCTTTGATCCTGTCTCACTGAGACTCCCAGGGCTCTTGGCTCTGGTCACATCCATTATTCTTCCTTTGATCCTGTCTCACTGAGACTCCCAGGGCTCTTGGCTCTGGTCACATCCATTATTCTTCCTTTGATCCTGTCTCACTGAGACTCCCAAGGCTCTTGGCTCTGGTCATATCCATTATTCTTCCTTTGATCCTGTCTCACTGAGACTCCCAGGGCTCTTGTCTCTGGTCATATCCATTATTCTTCCTTTGATCCTGTCTCACAGAGACTCCCAAGGCTCTTGGCTCTGGTCACATCCATTATTCTTCCTTTGATCCTGTCTCACTGAGACTCCCAGGGCTCTTGGCTCTGGTCATATCCATTATTCTTCCTTTGATCCTGTCTCACAGAGACTCCCAAGGCTCTTGGCTCTGGTCACATCCATTATTCTTCCTTTGATCCTGCCTCACTGAGACTCCCAGGGCTCTTGGCTCTGGTCATATCCATTATTCTTCCTTTGATCCTGCCTCACTGAGACTCCCAGGGCTCTTGGCTCTTGTCATTTGGTGGCAGCTTTGAATCCTACACATTTTTGTTGTTGTGTGAGTTTCTCATGAAGCAGCCAAATCCCCAAGGTGCCTCTGGAGGCATTTTACCTTGTAAATCAGCTTGGCTCTAAGATGCAAATGTGACTATCACGGCTGATCTCAGCTCAGATTTCACACAGTGATGTTGTCCCATTGCCTTGGCCACTGCCAGCTGTAACTAAGGCTGAATGGATCACTATTACTCAAATCCATGTAAGTTTCTTTAGAAGACAGAGGAGGAGGAGGGGTCTTTGAAAGTGGAAAATGAATGCACATGCATAGGCAATGGAATGGCACACATTGAACTTTGGATTTATTTGCCCCATTAAATGACAGAAAAATACCTAAATATCAATATTTTCTGGCCTATAGTTACACCTGATAGTAAGGGTAGAAAGAATGTTCACCTGTCTGTCAGCATGTTCAATATCTGTGTACACAACAGAGCACGACTGTATATAACACAGAAGGCTTGCAAGTGTCTGTATCCATGTATGTCAATGAGTGTGCGTGCAAGGATGTGTGTTGGTGCGCATTTAGTGGCTCGTGTTTCAGCGAGGTTGTCAATAGGTCACGCTGACCTTCTGATGCCAACTCTGACACACACAGATATCAAGTTGTGTTGTCTAAGATACCTAGCTTCTAATTGGTTCTCCAGACACCACAGCCAATGAGATCAATCTAAATGGCAGGCCATCCAGGAGGGAGAAATGTTATGAATGAAATGCGCTGTGGGTGGCAGCTGATGCTATTCATGCTACATTTATGCTAATATTTTACCTCCTTTTCCTCCCCAATTTCGATCTTGTCTCATCGCTGCAGCTCCCCAACGGGCTCAGGGGGGCGAAGGTCGAGTCATGCGTCCTCCGCAAACATGACCCGCCAAACCGCCCGCTTAACCCGGAAGCCAGCCGCACCAATGTGTCGGAGGAAACACCTGTCGACCGAGGTCAGCCTGCAGGCGCCCAGCCCGCCACAAGGAGTAAAAGTTATATATTTTTTAATAAAATGTCTGTATGGTGATTTGTTATTTCTAGCTCTCTCTTGCTTGATTGCAGTCTATGCTTAAAGAGGAGTTTGAAGGAATTATGTGATTTAGCAGTGGACTCTGCTGGAGAGTACTGAAGCAGTCCTCATTTTAAACCCCAAATCCTCAACAAACTTAATCAAGGACCCCAACTACCCCCAGACTGTCATTTTAAACCCCAAATCCTCAACAAACTTAATCAAGAACCGCCAACTACCCCCAGACTGTCATTTTAAGCCACCCATAATCAGGCATTAGTGAGGAGCTGACCTAGGACATACAAGGTAAACTCTGCCCTCAGAGAAAATGTCTGCCATACACCATCATATAGTAAGGTAATGAAGCCTACATGGGTTTGAAAATGAAGCATAGTAAATATTAGCACAATCACATACAGGTGTTTGTTATGAATCATGTATTACTCTTGACTTTAAATAAACTGTCAATTTGGTTTAACCAGTCCCTTTAAAATTGTTATTTTACTAGGCAAGTCAGTTAAGAACAAATTCTTATTTATAATGATGGCCTAGGAACAGTGGGTTAACTGCCTTGTTCAGGGGCAGAGCAGGAGATTTTTACCTTTTCCTATCAGCTAGGCCCTCTTGTCCTATCAGCTCGGGGATTTGATCTAGCAACCTTTCAGTTACTGGCCCAATGCTCGAACCACTAGGCTACCTGCCGCCCAAATAACCCATCCCTTTTGGTAACCTATCCCCTTTGGGTTAACCCTTCCCTTTTGATAATCATTCCCTTCTGGTTTAACCCATCCCTTTTGGTTTAACCCATCCCTTTTGGTTGAACCCATCCCTTTTGGTTTAACCCATCTCTTTTGGTTGAACCCATCCCTTTTGGTTTAACCCATCTCTTTTGGTTTAACCCATCCCTTTTGGTTTAACCAATCCCTTTTGGTTGAACCCATCCCTTTTGGTTTAATCCATCCCTTTTGGTTGAACCCATCCCTTTTCCAAGAGAGACTTGGACCTAGTAGCCATTTGTAACATTCTGTTCTGAGGCAGCATGCTATTTTGAGAATCAAATCTGATATGTGCAGTCACAGTGTGAGTGCATGACTGTCTGTGTGCACACCCTCAGGGATACACAGTCACTGGTCACTGTGGAAACCTATGAGCCTAAAGCATTCTGGGTAATGTGGTTTTGTACAGCTCATTTATTCACACAAGCCAAACCATATTTTAAATGTTGAAGCCAAATGTGATGTTTCAATGTCATTGGGTTGCCCTTGTCAGTAAGTTCATTTATTGTCAGTAAGTTCATTTATTGTCAGTAAGTTCATTTATTGTCAGTAAGTTAATTTATATGCGGCAGCGTCTCTCATGATGCCTCGTGTTTCTAGAAAAACCGGTTTACCTTCATATGTCAACATATCTGTCTACACCCCTCCATTCACAGCACAGGCTACAATAGCAGTCCCACATGCACCAGTGTCAGTGCAAACTGCACCACTAGTGTCCCTCTCTTTCTTCTGTTCTTGTAGCATATGTAGTCGTAGTAACCGGTTTTATGGCCCTCTTGTCCTATTGTGTCACTGTGTTTCCCTCTCTGCTTTAAATCACTCTTCCTGATGACTAACTGTAATGGATAGCCTTGTGTTGTAGTCTATTTCTCACAGACAGGCACCTGGTTGAAGGCGTTGGAGCCTGGGCCTCCTGTGATATACAGTTCTAGAATAGAATAGAATAGAATAGAATAGAATACAGTACAATAATTATTCTTGACCACATATATGTTATATGCTATAACTAGAGTCCAGGTCAGGACATGGTCAGGACATGTGGTCAGACAGGAAAGACTCCAGGCCCTAAGTGTATAGAGTAGAATAGTTTGTTGTTACACTCAACAGCAAGCAGCACTATGAGAGCTGTGGCCAGCCCATCTGTTGAGATCTGTTGAGTTCTAGAGCCACTACCGTTACAGTGTATCTTCACTCATACAATCATGTCATACAATCATGTCATACATGCCAGATCTGGACTCTATAAATGGAAAGGTTTATGTTTGTTTCTTCCCGTAACTATTAATAATGTATGAGATATAAAATGTAAATATAAACATCGGAACCATCCACCTTCACTATTATGGAAGCATTTGCCTGATAATATATAATAATATATGCCATTTAACAGACGCTTTTATCCAAATCGACTTACATTTCATGCATGCATACATTTTACATATGGGTGGCCCCGGGAATCGATCCCACAACCCTGGCATAGGGCATAGGAAAATCTATATAAAATGTATCCCCTCTGCTTTGCAAAGCATTAATGGCATTTACTTGTAAGTGTATTTATGAGATCTTATTTGCATTTAGAAGAGGCTCAATATGAGAAAGGAAAGGTTATGCAGCCTGCCCGGTCTGTTCAGTGGAAATTAGTTCAAGTCAACCCTCAGGCTGTGTGTGTGTGTGTGTGTGTGTGTGTGTGTGTGTGTGTGTGTGTGTGTGTGTGTGTGTGTGTGTGTGTGTGTGTGTGTGTGTGTGTGTGTGTGTGTATTATCTAAACATGCTACCCAAGGAAGTAAATGTTTTTTTTTGCTTTGTTAAATATATAATCAATTCCACATTGAATTTGATATCAAATTCTGTATTTACGAAATAACATTGTGACTGAGTATGTGGTTCTGTTTGAGTAATTGGTATTGACCCCATAAAAGCACAAAAATAGCCTGGTGGAAATGAACAAAGCAGAGAAAATTATGTTATTATTGGTTTTCATTTAGATTATTTCTACTGGTTTACAAGAGTTTATGCAAAACACTGGGAATATAAAGTCATTTACATTTCAGAACGTCACTAATGTCACCATGTTACCACACGGTAATATGCATTTCACCTGTTTGTTGAAGCGAATACAAAGCTTAGTGTAGAGTGGACCAGAATAACTAAGGGCATCCTGGGGAGCATTAGAGATCGTCACAGTATTTTATTCAACATCTTTAACAAAATTGACCGCAATGTAGCTCATTATATGAAAGAAAATAACGTGTATTATCGTGTCAGATCGGGCCACTTTTTAACCCCTTGATATAGACGATCAGATATCTTGCACCCCTATTGCATGAAATGGTGCGCTCCGTGCCTGCAGCCAGGTCTAGCCAGTGCTACAAAGCTGCCACATCATTGTGTGCCCAAAGGATCGCGGGGCTGAAGTGAGCTAACTCCACTGTTGACATTGTAAATCATGAATGAATGTCAAAGGATTGCGGAGGACCTGATTGCCGCTACCGAATGAATTGTTTTGGTGTGTCAATTATCCGCGGTGACGACCTTCAGTTAAAGCGATACTACCGTAGCCTAATGTACCGGTGATAATCTATCTGACAGTGCGAGCCTCCCAATGACAGCTAACCAAGTAATGCAGCGGAACGTGCGCGTGCTTTTCTTGTTTTGGTAAACGCGAGATGAAGTCACCTGGAGTGAAAACTCTAGTGGTTTGTGTATTTAGGGAATATGCAATGAGCATGACACCAAAATGACTTTATTTTTCCCTTTCGGACTTTAACCCATCGCTTCAGAATATCCATTACGGAATGCAACATAATCGGTGACCAAGGATACTGGAGTACTTGCTGGCTGCCATCTGCTCAAGCAATATGCAATTACAATTTACCCAAATTCTTCATAGTCCTACTGAAGCAACAACGCTGGTCGGGTTATGAAATAAAAATAGTCATTATGTCAAGAGTATTGGATTTTGTGAGCATCTTACTTGCTGCTGTGTGCGTTTCCCTGCAGGCTACCAGTGCCAATATTAGTATTTCCTTAATGACTGCCTATCTGTTGTTTTTATGAAGTTTTAGTGGTATTTATTTATCTTCTGACGAGAGAGAAAGAGGACTGTTACATGCAATATATTCCCACCTTCAATGATCTTACACACAGAGTTTTAAAGGGATTCTTCCGATGGATGAGCATTAGTCATATTGGAGCTAATAGCATCCTCTCATTCACCTCCATCAATCAAATGTTATTTATTATTTATAGGACACTTGACAGTAAACAGCCAGAACCTTTGTTTTTATCATTAAAAACAAAGGTTATTTCACCATTAGACTAACTAAGCTAAGGTGATTGGCCTCCGTCTGAGTGTGTGTGTGGAATGCTGGATATCAGAATGAAGGAGGCGTGTCGTATCTGCGCTCGTGAGCTCTGCGGTAACCAACGCCGGTGGATCTTCCACCCCGCCTCCAAACTCAACCTCCAAGTGCTTCTGTCCCACGCCCTGGGGCGAGAGCTGACCCGGGACGGGCGCGGCGAATTTGCCTGCTCCAAGTGTGCCTTCATACTGGAGCGTATGTATAGGTTTGATACGGTCGTCGCCCGCGTGGAGGCTCTGTCTATCGAACGGCTGCAGAGGCTGCTCCAGGAGAAACACCGGCTACGGGGTCTCATCGGAGGCCTCTACCGGAAGACCAACGGGGAGGAGGGTGGCAGTGGTGGAGGGGTCATTACCAGGCCTGGGGGTACGGGAGGAGGGGTACAGGGGGAAGGTATGGTGGACATGTCTGGTCTGACCCATGCTAAGTACTGTGCTCTGCTCCAGGAGGACTTGGTGTACTCTCTGTATGAGTCCTGGGCTGAAGAGGGGTTGGAGTTCGGTGGTCACCACCATCCTCATCATGGGCATCGCCCTCAATACCCAGGGTCAGAGGTGACGGCTGTAGGGTCACAACGCTGTGGGAAAGTCACACCTTCACGTAGGAAGTGCCAAGGGTGCACAGCGTGGCGAGTCGTGGACTCGGACTATGAGGCTGTGTGTAAAGTACCAAGGAAGTTGGCACGAAGTATTTCCTGTAGCCCATCGACGAGGTATTCGGCCAGTGTGATTGGAGTAGAAAGAGGTAGAGAAGGGGAGGAAGAGCCAGAGGGGACCCACTCCTCGCTCACACTGATCCCTGGGTCCAAGCTTCAGTCCCGGGCTTCCGACAGTGACCGTACCCTGGCGGGTCGAGCCAGCTCCAGCCCCTCCATAGACTCCTTGGACATAGCTGGAGAATCTACCCGGCTGTCTGCTATCCAAGACGGGGCCGAGGGGCTAGGGTACTCCCGGGACCCCCTGGATGACCGGTTCTCTGACTCCCTGTCTGAGGAGCACGACCTGGTGACCGCGCTGAGATCCGCATCCCACCTCTCCCTGGCCCTCTGCCTGGTCCAGAATTGTGTGTACCGGCCTGTCCAGAGCCCCAAGGGAAGCAGATTGCCTGTGCTGCTCAGACAGAGCCCCAGCGATGGAGGCTCTAGACTTAGCTTCTATGAGCCGGCCTTGGGGTTGCTGCATCGAGGTCCGAATGGAGAGGGGGAGATCCATGGCCATGTACCTGACGTGGAGGCCCCTCTGATCAGGCTGGACAGTGAGATGGATGGGGGTCTGGACCTGGCTGAGATGGAGGAGCTGTGGGAGGATCTGTATCATGAGTGTCCTCCCCCACGCCCCCACCAGGTATACCACAGCAGCTCTCCAGTCAGCTCTCCAGCCAGCTCTGGACATCGGCTCACTAATCTCATTTTATTGTCTTTGCTCAAACTTGCCAGATACTGAAATCAGAAGGAGTGTTTTTCTTTCAATAGGATACCTTATTTTACTACAAATCGTATTTGTGGCATATTTAATCATCTGTTAGATGTAAAGAATATTCCAGGAGGTTACTTGGTAGTCTGTGAATCCAGCACACAGTGCAGTGCTTCCAACCGTGAGAATATTCCCATTCTCTCCATACCCCTAGCTAATTAGCTGGGTAATCCAGCTGTCCATCTCCATCACCTAAACCTCTCCAGAGAAGATGCACATTAGAGGATGTGCACTCTGTAGCACTTAAATCTGTGTGTGTGTGTGTGTGTGTGCGTGTGCGTGTGTGTGTGTGTGTGTGCGCGTGCGCGTGTATGTGAGTAGCATAGCGTAGGGTAATGTAGGGTAGTGTAGTGTAATGTAGCGTAGGGTAGGGTAATGTAGGATAGCGTAGCATAGGGTAGTGTAATGTAGCGTAGGGTAGCATAGGGTAGTGTAGTGTAATGTAGCGTAGGGTAATGTAGCGTAGGGTAGTGTAGCATAGGGTAGTGTAATGTAGCGTAGGGTAATGTAGTGTAGGGTAGCGTAAGATAGGTTAAGAGCAGCACAGAGCACTAGATACACCCCCCTCCCCCTACACACACACACGTGCGCACACACACAAGAGAATATCCTCAGGATAAATCTGCTTTTAGTAACACAGATGAGTGAACATAATGTTTGGTCCAGTTACCAACACAGCACTGCAAGGGTCAATTCCATTTAAAATCCCGCCTAGCTGGTAAAAGTGTTCTTCCTGAACTGACTAGAATTGAAATGGAATTGACTCTAACCCTGCAGCCCAGCTTGGTGCAGGTTGGATTGTAATTCCGTTTTGTCTGGCTACAGCAGGTTAACCGCTGTGTGTGTGTGTGTGTGTGTCTGTGTGTGTGTGTGTGTGTGTGTATTCCAGACTCTGATCGAGGAGCAGCATAGCCAGTTGAACCAGTATGAATGTGCAGCAGGTCAGTGTATCAGTGAGCTGCAGAAGGCCCAGCTCCAGGTCCAGTCCCTGCAGACCAAGATCCAGGAGAGCGAGGCCAACAACACGGTACAGCTACACAGAGACATTACACATACAACACACACACCAAACAGCACAGCTACACAGAGACATTACACATCCATACAACACACACACCAAACAGCACAGCTACACAGAGACATTACACATACAACACACACACCAAACAGCACAGCTACACAGAGACATTACACATCCATACAACACACACACCAAACAGCACAGCTACACAGAGACATTACACATACAACACACACCAAACAGCACATCTACACAGAGACATTACACATACAACACACACCAAACATCACAGCTACACAGAGACATTACACATACAACACACACCAAACAGCACAGCTACACAGAGACATTACACATCCATACAACACACACACCAAACAGCACAGCTACACAGAGACATTACACATACAACACACACACCAAACAGCACAGCTACACAGAGACATTACACATCCATACAACACACACACCAAACAGCACAGCTACACAGAGACATTACACATACAACACACACACCAAACAGCACAGCTACACAGAGACATTACACATACAACACACACCAAACATCACAGCTACACAGAGACATTACACACCCATACAACACACACACCAAACAGCACAGCTACACAGAGACATTACACATACAACACACACCAAACATCACAGCTACACAGAGACATTACACATACAACACACACCAAACAGCACAGCTACACAGAGACATTACACATACAACACACACACCAAACAGCACAGCTACACAGAGACATTACACATACAACACACACACCAAACAGCACAGCTACACAGAGACATTACACATACAACACACACACCAAACAGCACAGCTACACAGAGACATTACACATACAACACACACCAAACAGCACAGCTACACAGAGACATTACACATCCATACAACACACACACATGCACACAAGCATGTGCATTCACACGTGCACACTCAGCGCACACATATATACACATGAATGCGCACACACACTCACGCGCACACACCAAACAGCACTGCTACATTGGAGTAACATTGGAGCACATAAGAATAAATGTCTCCCTCTCCCCTCTCCCTCTCCCTCTCCCCCTCTCCAGAAGCTGCAGGAGAAGCTCAGTGAGATGGAGTGTGATCTGCGTTCTATCCGTCAGGCAGCTCAGAACCAGGAACACACCATCCAGGGCCTGACCGACTCTGTCAGTACCAAGGACAACGAGGTGTGTGTGGTCTACCATGAATTTACATCACCGCCCCAGAAACATTTGAGATGGCCTAGTGACTAAAATAATACTAATATGTGCCAGTTAGAAGACACTTTTATCCAAAGCGACTTACAGTTAGCCATGCAGACGTTTGGGTGGTCCCGGGAATTAAACCCACAATCCTGGGATTGCAGCACCTTGCGCTATCAACTCAGCTACAGAGACCAACCATTTCATCAGCAGTGATTTACAGAATATTCCCAGTGGAGGAAAATGTACCCAATTGTCATACTTGAGTAAAAGTAAAGATACCTTAATAGAAAATGACTCACGTAAAAGTGAAAGTCACCCAGTAAAATACTACTTGAGTAAATTTGGTTTTAAATATCAAATCAAATCAAATATTATTTGTCACATACACATGGTTAGCAGATGTTAATGCGAGTGTAGCGAAATGCTTGTGCTTCTAGTTCCGACAATGCAGTAATAACCAACAAGTAATCTAACTAACAATTCCAAAACTACTGTCTTATACACAGTGTAAGGGGATAAAGAATATGTACATAAGGATATATGAATGAGTGATGGTACAGAGCGGCATAGGCAAGATACAGTAGATGGTATCGAGTACAGTATATACATATGAGATGAGTATGTAAACAAAGTGGCATAGTTAAAGTGGCTAGTGATACATGTATTACATAAGGATACAGCCGATGATATAGAGTACAGTATATACGTATGCATATGAGATGAATAATGTAGGGTAAGTAACATTATATAAGGTAGCATTGTTTAAAGTGGCTAGTGATATATTTACATCATTTCCCATCAATTCCCATTATTAAAGTGGCTGGAGTTGAGTCAGTGTCAGTGTGTTGGCAGCAGCCACTCAATGTTAGTGGTGGCTATTTAACAGTCTGATGGCCTTGAGATAGAAGCTGTTTTTCAGTCTCTCGGTCCCAGCTTTGATGCACCTGTACTGACCTCACCTTCTGGATGATAGCGGGGTGAACAGGCAGTGGCTCGGGTGGTTGATGTCCTTGATGATCTTTATGGCCTTCCTGTAACATCGGGTGGTGTAGGTGTCCTGGAGGGCAGGTAGTTTGCCCCCGGTGATGCGTTGTGCAGACCTCACTACCCTCTGGAGAGCCTTACGGTTGAGGGCGGAGCAGTTGCCGTACCAGGCGGTGATACAGCCCGCCAGGATGCTCTCGATTGTGCATCTGTAGAAGTTTGTGAGTGCTTTTGGTGACAAGCCAAATTTCTTCAGCCTCCTGAGGTTGAAGAGGCGCTGCTGCGCCTTCTTCACAATGCTGTCTGTGTGAGTGGACCAATTCAGTTTGTCTGTGATGTGTATGCCGAGGAACTTAAAACTTGCTACCCTCTCCACTACTGTTCCATCGATGTGGATAGGGGGGTGTTCCCTCTGCTGTTTCCTGAAGTCCACAATTATCTCCTTAGTTTTGTTGACGTTGAGTGTGAGGTTATTTTCCTGACACCACACTCCGAGGGCCCTCACCTCCTCCCTGTAGGCCGTCTCGTCGTTGTTGGTAATCAAGCCTACCACTGTTGTGTCGTCCGCAAACTTGATGATTGAGTTGGAGGCGTGCGTGGCCACGCAGTCGTGGGTGAACAGGGAGTACAGGAGAGGGCTCAGAACGCACCCTTGTGGGGCCCCTGTGTTGAGGATCAGCGGGGCGGAGATGTTGTTGCCTACCCTCACCACCTGGGGGCGGCCCGTCAGGAAGTCCAGTACCCAGTTGCACAGGGCGGGGTCGAGACCCAGGGTCTCGGGCTTGATGACGAGCTTGGAGGGTACTATGGTGTTAAATGCCGAGCTGTAGTCAATGAACAGCATTCTCACATAGGTATTCCTCTTGTCCAGATGGGTTAGGGCAGTGGGCAGTGTGGTTGAGATTGCATCGTCTGTGGACCTATTTGGGCGGTAAGCAAATTGGAGTGGGTCTAGGGTGTCAGGTAGGGTGGAGGTGATATGGTCTTTGACTAGTCTCTCAAAGCACTTCATGATGACGGAAGTGAGTGCTATCGTTTAGCTCAGTTACCTTAGCTTTCTTGGGAACAGGAACAATGGTGGCCCTCTTGAAGCATGTGGGAACAGCAGACTGGGATAGGGATTGATTGAATATGTCCGTAAACACACCGGCCAGCTGGTCTGCGCATGCTCTGAGGGCGCGGCTGGGGATGCCGTCTGGGCCTGCAGCCTTGCGAGGGTTAACACGTTTAAATGTCTTACTCACCTCGGCTGCAGTGAAGGTTGTTCACTGCAGGCCGTGTCAGTGGCACTGTATTGTCCTAAAAGCGGGCAAAAAAGTTATTTAGTCTGCCTGGGAGCAAGACATCCTGGTCCGTGACTGGGCTGGATTTCTTCCTGTAGTCCGTGATTGACTGTAGACCCTGCCACATGCCTCTTGTGTCTGAGCCGTTGAATTGAGATTCTACTTTGTCTCTGTACTGACGCTTAGCTTGTTTGATAGCCTTGCGGAGGGAATAGCTGCACTGTTTGTATTCGGTCATGTTACCAGACACCTTGCCCTGATTAAAAGCAGTGGTTCACGCTTTCAGTTTCACGCGAATGCTGCCATCAATCCACGGTTTCTGGTTAGGGAATGTTTTAATCGTTGCTATGGGAACGACATCTTCAACGCACGTTCTAATGAACTCGCACACCGAATCAGCGTATTCGTCAATATTGTTATCTGACGCAATACGAAACATATCCCAGTCCACGTGATGGAAGCAGTCTTGGAGTGTGGAGTCAGCTTGGTCGGACCAGCGTTGGACAGACCTCAGCGTGGGAGCCTCTTGTTTTAGTTTCTGCCTGTAGGCAGGGATCAACAAAATGGAGTCGTGGTCAGCTTTTCCGAAAGGGGGGCGGGGCAGGGCTTTATATGCGTCGCGGAAGTTAGAGTAACAATGATCCAAGGTCTTTCCACCCCTGGTTGCGCAATCGATATGCTGATAAAATTTAGGGAGTCTTGTTTTCAGATTAGCCTTGTTAAAATCCCCAGCTACAATGAATGCAGCCTCCGGATAAATGGTTTCCAGTTTGCAAAGAGTTAAATAAAGTTTGTTCAGAGCCATCGATGTGTCTGCTTGGGGGGGGATATATACGGCTGTGATTATAATCGAAGAGAATTCTCTTGGTAGATAATGCGGTCTACATTTGATTGTGAGGAATTCTAAATCAGGTGAACAGAAGGATTTGAGTTCCTGTATGTTTCTGTCATCACACCATGTCACGTTAGCCATAAGGCATACGCCCCCGCCCCTCTTCTTACCAGAAAGATGTTTGTTTCTGTCGGCGCGATGCGTGGAGAAACCCGTTGGCTGCACCGCCTCGGATAGCGTCTCTCCAGTGAGCCATGTTTCCGTGAAGCAAAGAATGTTACAGTCTCTGATGTCCCTCTGGAATGCTACCCTTGCTCGGATTTCATCAACCTTGTTGTCAAGAGACTGGACATTGGCAAGAAGAATGCTAGGGAGTGGTGTACGGTGTGCCCGTCTCCGGAGTCTGACCAGAAGACCGCCTCGTTTCCCTCTTTTTCGGAGTCGTTTATTTGGGTCGCTGCATGGGATCCACTCCGTTGTCCTGTTTGTAAGGCAGAACACAGGATCCGCGTCGCGAAAAACATATTCTTGGTCGTACTGATGGTGAGTTGACGCTGATCTTATATTCAGTAGTTCTTCTCGACTGTATGTAATGAAACCTAAGATGACCTGAGGTACCAATGTAAGAAATAACACATAAAAAAACTAAAAACTGCATAGTTTCCTAGGAACTCGAAGCGAGGCGGCCATCTCTGTCGGCGCCGGAAGTGTGCGTATACTTAAGTATCAAAAGTAAATGTAACTGCTCAAATATACTCAAGTATCAAAAGTAAAAATTTCAAGTATAAATAATTTCATATTCCTTATATTAAGCAAATCTTTTTCATTTATGGATAGCAAGGGGCACTCTCAAACACTCACACTCAGACATAATTTACAAACAAAGCATGTGTGTTTCGTGAGTCCGTGAATCCTCCAGATCAGAGAAAGCAGGGTGACTAGGGATGTTCTCTTGATAAGTGCATTGGACCATTTTTTCTGTCCTGCTAAGCATTCAAAATGTAACAAGTACTTTTGATGTCAGGTAAAATGTATGGAGTAAAAAGTACATTATTTTCTTTAGAAATATACTGAAGTAAAAGTAAAAGTTGTCAAAAATATAAATAGTAAAGTACAAATACCCCCCAAAACTACTTAAGTAGTACTTTAATTAAAGTATTTTTACTTAAGTACTTTACACTACTGAATATTCCTCCTCAGGCCAAGGAGCTGTACCAGTTAATTGAAGGGCAGAACACCACACTGTGTAAACTGAGAGAGATGGCCCACCACAACCAGATCACGCAACATCAGGTGAGACCTCACACACCCCAGACAGATCCTGATGAAACACTGAGAGAGATGGCCCACCACAACCAGATCACGCAACATCAGGTGAGACCTCACACACCCCAGACAGATCCTGATGAAACACTGAGAGAGATGGCCCACCACAACCAGATCACACAACATCAGGTGAGACCTCACACACCCCAGACAGATCCTGATGAAACACTGAGAGAGATGGCCCACCACAACCAGATCACACAACATCAGGTGAGACCTCACACACCCCAGACAGATCCTGATGAAACACTGAGAGAGATGGCCCACCACAACCAGATCACACAACATCAGGTGAGACCTCACACACCCCAGACAGATCCTGATGAAACACTGAGAGAGATGGCCCACCACAACCAGATCACACAACATCAGGTGAAACCTCACACACCCCAGACAGATCCTGATGAAACACTGAGAGAGATGGCCCACCACAACCAGATCACACAACATCAGGTGAAACCTCACACACCCCAGACAGATCCTGATGAAACACTGAGAGAGATGGCCCACCACAACCAGATCACGCAACATCAGGTGAGACCTCACACACCCCAGACAGATCCTGATGAAACACTGAGAGAGATGGCCCACCACAACCAGATCACACAACATCAGGTGAGACCTCACACACCCCAGACAGATCCTGATGAAACACTGAGAGAGATGGCCCACCACAACCAGATCACACAACATCAGGTGAAACCTCACACACCCCAGACAGATCCTGATGAAACACTGAGAGAGATGGCCCACCACAACCAGATCACACAACATCAGGTGAGACCTCACACACCCCAGACAGATCCTGATGAAACACTGAGAGAGATGGCCCACCACAACCAGATCACACAACATCAGGTGAGACCTCACACCCACTGGCTCCATGTCATCTACAAGACCCTGCTAGGTAAAGTCCCCCCTTATCTCAGCTCGCTGGTCACCATAGCATCTCCCACCTGTAGCACACGCTCCAGCAGGTATATCTCTCTAGTCACCCCCAAAACCAATTCTTTCTTTGGCCGCCTCTCTTTCCAGTTCTCTGCTGCCAATGACTGGAACGAACTACAAAAATCTCTGAAACTGGAAACTCTTATCTCCCTCACTAGCTTTAAGCACCAACTGTCAGAGCAGCTCACAGATTACTGCACCTGTACATAGCCCACATATAATTTAGCCCTATCAACTACCTCTTTCCCAACTGTATTTAATTTATTTATTTATTTTGCTCCTTTGCACCCCATTATTTTTATTTCTACTTTGCACATTCTTCCATTGCAAAACTACCATTCCAGTGTTTTACTTGCTATATTGTATTTACCTTGCCACCAAGGCCTTTTTTTGCCTTTACCTCCCTTCTCACCTCATTTGCTCACATTGTATATAGACTTGTTTATACTTTATTATTGACTGTATGTTTGTTTTACTCCATGTGTAACTCTGTGTTGTTGTATCTGTCGAACTGCTTTGCTTTATCTTGGCCAGGTCGCAATTGTAAATGAGAACTTGTTCTCAACTTGCCTACCTGGTTAAATAAAGGTAAATAACACACCCCAGACAGATCCCGATGAAACACTGAGCAGGATACCGGTTAATGAAGAGCCATAATGACCCAACTGTTGATAGATAGATGGAGACAGACACCCTTCCTCCCCATGGCCAGACTAACCCCAGTGGTTCTTGTTTGTTTGGTCTGCTCTCCCAGGCTCCAGAGGGGGGAAGTGAGGTTGCGGGTCTAGCCCAGCTGCAGGGTGAGTTAGTGGGGGTACAGAGCTCTCTGTTTACCCTGGGTCTGGAGCTGGAAGCCAGTCATAGAGCGCAAAGACAGAGCCAGAGACAGGCTGAGGACCTGACCAGAGCTAAAGACAGACTCCACTCTGACCTAAAGGAGGCACTGCAGCATAGGGAGGTCACCGACAAACACAACCAGGTCAGTGTGTGTGTGCGTGTGTCTGGACCCCTGTCATGTAGGAGGTGTGTGTAACCTATCCTCTGTCGCACCGTAGGACTTGCTCAGTGCCCTGGCTCAGTCCCGCTCTGCGCTGCAGGCTAAAGAGGCTCAGCAGAAGGAGAGCGAGGCAGAGAAACACATGGAGGTTCAGGAGAGAGACAAGACCATCACACAGCTCAAACTCTCCCTACAGGACAAGGAGAGCCAGCTACAGGTGAGACACACACATTCACACACACACACACACACACACACACACACACACACACACACACACACACTGAACATACACATTAGTGCACACACATACAGACATAAACACATACACACTAACCCTATCTCGCTCTGTGTGTGTAGGAGTACTCGGAGCTCCTGGAATCTGTAGACAGCTCCAGACCCAGAGATATTCTGATGGACAAACTGAGAGAACGCATCAAGGACAGGGACAGAGCACTGGAGGTAAGAACACACACACATACTGGATAATAATAATAATAATGATCATAATAATCACAATAATAATAATAACATAACAATAATAAGATCATAATTATGTAATGCTAATAATAAGATAATAATAATAACAATACTGATAATAATAACAATATAATAATAATACTGATCATAATAATACTAATAATGATCATAACAACAATATTGATTGATTTATATAGCCCTTCCTACATCAGCTGATATCTCAAAGTGCTGTACAGCAAGCAATGCAGGTGTAAAATCATGGTGGCTAGGAAAAACTCCATAGAAAGGCCAAACCCTAGGAAGAAACCTAGAGAGGAACCAGGCTATGAGGAGTGGCCAGTCCTCTTCTGGCTGTGCCGGGTGGAGATTATAACAGAACATGGCCAAGATGTTCAAATGTTCATAGATGACCAGCATGGTCAAATAATAATAAGCACAGTAGATGTCGAGGGTGCAACAGGTCAGCACCTCAGGAGTAAATGTAAGTTGGCTAATAATGATGATCATAATAATAAGATCATAATACTACTACTACTAATAATCACACTGATCATAATAATAATACTAGCATGATCATAATAATAATACAAATATGATCATCATAATAATAATAATGATCATAATAATAATAATAATACAGATCACAATAATAATAATATGATCGTCATAATAATATTGATAATAATACTACTGATACCGATCATAATAGTAATAATAATACTGATCATAGTAATAATATCGATAATAATAATTATTATATGATAATAATAATAATATCATCACAATAATAATAAAATGATCATCATAATAATAATACTGATCATAATAATAATAATGATGATCATAATAATAATAATAATATGATCATAATAATAATAATATTGATAATAATAATGATGATCATAATAATAATAATATTGATAATAATAGTAATAATGGTGATCATAATAATAATAATAATATGATCATAATAATAATAATGATAATACTGATCATAATAATGATAATAATATGATCATAATAATAATAATAATATGATCATAATAATAATAATAATATGATCATAATAATAATAATGATAATACTGATCATAATAATGATAATACTGATCATGATCATAAAGATAATAATAATACTACATGTTCTTTCTCTCTGTCCAGCGGTCTATAGATGAGAAGTTCCGTTGTCTGGAGGAGAGGGAGGAGCAGGTGAGGAGACTACAGCTGGCCCTCCGAGAGAAAGAACGAGACCTGGAGAGACTACGCTGCATACTGCTCAACAACCAGGAGACCATCACGGTACACACACACATTTGCACACACACACACACACACACACACACACACACACACACACACACACACACACACACACACACACACACACACACACACACTTGCACACACACACACACACACACACACACACACACACACACACACACACACACACACACACACACACATACACACACACACACACACACACACACACACTAAAGAAAGATACCTTGAGCAACAACGAGAATACACACACAAGTACATCTAGAGTTTATACAGTACATTGATATGTTTAGACTGTGTGTCCTACAGTACATTGATATGTTTAGACTGTGTGTTTGTATAGAGTCTGGATGCATTGGTGCGGGGTAAGGAGCTGGACGTGGAGCAGGCAGCAGAAGCCCACAGGAACCTGCAGTGGCTCCAGCAGCAGAGTGAGGAGAGAGAGAAGAGCACTCTGAGAGAGAGAGACACACTCATCAACCAGCTACAGTCTGCCCTGCAGACACACAGCCGGGAGACACAGGTAAACACACACACACATACAGTACACATATGGCAGGTAGCCTAGTGGTTAGAGTGTTGGGCCAGTAATTGGAAGGTTGCTGGATCGAGTCCCTGAGCTGACATGGTGAAAATCTGTCGTTCTTCCCCTGAGCAAGGCAGTTAACCCACTGTTCCCCGGACACACACACACACACGCTAAACTAAATCTACGCTAGTGAGGACTGGCTATAGCACCAGTTTGCATTCTGTTTGCTCTTGTAACCAAAGTACAACCACTCTACTAATTTCTGCCCATTGTTGAAGCTCTTCATTGTTGGCTGAAATAAGTGACTTGCAATACTAGTCCAACAATAAAATCCTGCTCTTATATCTGACCCTTACAAATACAACAGGTGTACTGATAATGTCTGTCTGTCTGTCTGTCTGTCTGTCTGTCTGTCTGTCTGTCTGTCTGTCTGTCTGTCTGTCTGTCTGTCTGTCTGTCTGTCTGTCTGTCTGTCTGACTGACTGACTGACTGACTGACTGACTGACTGACTGTCTGACTGACTGTCTGTGTGCAGGACCTGACAGCAGCCCTCCTGGCTAAGGTCCAGGCAGGCCCCAGTGAGGTGGTGGAGGAGCTGAAGGCTCGCCTCGCACTGAAGGAGAAACTGTTCCAGGAACTTCTGTCAGACCGCAACCGCCAGAGCCACGAACACCAAGCACAGGTCCAGGACCTGCTCAGCACCATCAGCACCAAGGACAAGTACATACAGGTACCACACACACCACTGATCTAGGACCTGTCTCTGACAATCATCTCATATTAGCTTTTCAGTGCACCCAGCCCAACAGCAGTGATAGGGGATAGACATCCAGTAGTATATTATAGAAATTGAATGATATACTGTAGAATGGACATATAAAGCGATAGTCGATTTCAGATTCTCTTTTCTTTTTTCCACCTCTCTCTCTCCACACCATTTTCCTCTCCCTCTACTTCCCTACCGCCTCCTCTCTCTCTCAGGACTGCTCTGATAGGCTCTCCCAGGTGATTGGCGAGCGGACGGGCCAGCTGCAGGAGCTGCACAGGCAGCTGTCATCACGGGAACGGGAGATGGGTGAGCTGCGGAAGGAGAGAGAGAGGGAGAGAACGGGAGAGGCAGAGCGACTGCAGAACCTACTAAAAGAGAAAGAGACTTTTATCCAGGTAAATTCTGGGACACTGGAAAACACTGGAAAACACATTTTGTGAATCTCTCTCTCTCTCTCTCTCTCTCTCTCTCTCTCTCTCTCTCTCTCTCTCTCTCTCTGTCTGTTATGAAACTGTACATTTCCACACTAGCTTATATCATTTAGACTAGACTCACACAAGCACACATGAGTACCATACCAAAAAACAGTCTCAAGTAGTAAAACTGTCATAACATAACACGGTCCTCCCTCTACAGAGTCTGATGCAGGGACAGGAGGAGAGCATGGAGCCCTCCACACCAGAGGGGGCAGCAGAGGTACATGCCATCCAGGAAGAGCTGGAGCTGGTCAGGAAGAAAGAGAGGGAGGCTCAGCTGGAGCTCTCAGCCCTGCGCTCAGCTCTCACACAGGGCCAGCAGCAGGCCCAAAAGCAGGAGGATAGATTTAAGATCCTGGCCCCAGAAATAACAGTCAGGGACCAGCCCTCCAGCACTGACCACCAGGTATCCCTCTCTGTCTAAATTCTTTATTGCCTACAACATTGTCCTTGTTAAGGTCGGGTGTCTAGCCTACCGAGTGGAGTGTGTCAACAATTTCTCTCTCTCTCTCGTTCCGTCTCTCGCTCTCTCTTCCTCCACCTCTCCTTCCCTCTCTGTCAGAGTGTGTTGGAACAGTTGGTCAATGAGTACCACAGGCTGAACAATGCTTTGAGGGCAGAGAAGAGGCTGTACCAGAGTCTGAGCCACATCCAGACTAGAGGAGACAGGTAGAAGACAGGCCTTTACTGAGGCTAAGAATACACACATCTGGGTACCTAACAATACACAAATCTGGGTACCTAACAATACACACCTGGGTACCTAACAATACACACCTGGCTACCTAACAATACACACCTTGGTACTTAACAATACACACCTTGGTACCTAACAATACACACCTTGGTACCTAACAATACACACACCTGGATATCTAAGAATACACAAATTTGTTGACAGGCAGGTACATACAAAGCTTCAGTGTCGTTAGACATTGTTATATACAGTTGTAGGCCAGGTAAAACTGTTAAAACCATGCAATCAGTTTTGAGGACATTTGTGTTTGTGCGTTGTGTCATTGCCCCTCTCCCAGCAGCTCAGAGAAGACCCAGGCCCTGCTCACAGAACTGGACTCTGTTCAGGCATTGCGAGGGCAACTGGAGGAGGTCCTAACCAGGACCCGGAAGACCGCCCTGGCACTGGAGAGGGCAGCTAAGAGGCAGTCTGACTTTGGAGGTGGGGATGGGCAGGGACCTGCCTACAGGGCTACCGGGGGCACTGTTACTAACTCTCTGGGATATTCTGTCTAGCCATTTCATCATGAGTCAGACAAATGCACTGCAGGTAGAAGTTGCTCTTAGGTGCAGATCTAGGATCAGTTTACATTCACCTAAATCCTAACCTTAACCATTACAGGAAAAAACTCAATGCTGACCTAAGATCAGTGACTATGGGCAACTTCGTTCCTCTTTGGATGACATAGACACCACACAATAACCGATGCCTGTTCTAACCAACAACACATTTTTGGGGTGGTTTTTAGTTATATTATAATGTGGCAACATGAACCATAGATATCTATTATTCATTATTAATATATTCAGTGTGTTTTGGATTGTTGTTTTTTTATATTGTTTTTGCAAAATGCCTCCGTGTTGCTTGTTCTGTAATGCCATTTTGTACTGGACTGTGTCTCTGTGTCAATGTTTCCAGCCTTATCGTCACAGTGATGTGGTGTGTAGATAGCCCAGCTCATGCATTACAGTGAAACGTCTTCAAGTCGTCCATCATATTTTTTTATACCATCTTTGTGTACACAATGTATGCAGGTCCAAGATATACTTCAGCTGAAATCAAGATGATGGCCAAGTAGTTCCCTCTTATAATTCCTGTAACCTCAGATCTGGGTTCCATTCCATGGGTTTTAAAGTGCCTATCATTTGGTTGCAGATATTCTTAGTCTCCGATAATGCATGAACAACTAGATTAGTAGTCAATAGTGTTTGCTTATCAAAGTAAATAAAGTAAGAATCCTTACCCTAGTTATTTGTTGTTGCAAAACTAAAACGTTGCGCTTATCAATCTTAGATACACCACAACCCAAGTGTCTTAGATACACTACAACCCAAGTGTCTTAGATACACCACAACCCAAGTGTCTTAGATACACCACAACCCAAGTGTCTTAGATACACTACAACCCAAGTGTCTTAGATACACCACAACCCAAGTGTCTTAGATACACTACAACCCAAGTGTCTTAGATACACTACAACCCAAGTGTCTTAGATACACTACAACCCAAGTGTCTTAGATACACCACAACCCAAGTGTCTTAGATACACTACAACCCAAGTGTCTTAGATACACTACAACCCAAGTGTCTTAGATACACTACAACCCAAGTGTCTTAGATACACTACAACCCAAGTGTCTTAGATACACCACAACCCAAGTGTCTTAGATACACTACAACCCAAGTGTCTTAGATACACCACAACCCAAGTGTCTTAGATACACTACAACCCAAGTGTCTTAGATACACTACAACCCAAGTGTCTTAGATACACTACAACCCAAGTGTCTTAGATACACCACAACCCAAGTGTCTTAGATACACCACAACCCAAGTGTCTATTTGTTACATTTATAGATAGACTTTGTAATGATCACATAAAATCTGATAAAAACATGATAAGATGATACCTAGTATCATTCGAGATTCGATTGGTTGGGATTGATTATGTTTTAAGGATTTTAGGATGACTGAAGAAATGTTCCATTTAGATTTGGTGATGAAATGCCAACGCAATTCGAAATGGAAAGTAAAAAAAATGATATTTCCTTTTTTATTTTATTTTTTATTGGGGACTGGATTTCCTCTCCCTTTTTGCCTCCTTATGCAACACAACAAACCTTCCCTTCTCCCCTGACTAGTAGAGAACAGATAAGGAGTGTTCTGTCTATCCCTGAGGTGAAAGAAAGAGAAAGTGATGATCATGTGCTTTTCTCATCCCTGTCTGAACAGCCACCTCTTTCTCCACACTGTATCCATAGTCTCTGTGTCCAAAACACACACTCTTTAAGGCCCAGTGCAGTCAAAAACGTGATTTGCCTGTGTTTTACATATATTTCCACACCATGAGTTTAGAATATTCTGTGAAATTGTGAAACTTATGATAATGCCCTTATAGTGTAAGAGCTTCTTGAAAGGACTGCCTGAAATATCTGCTTGTTTTGGTGGGGTGGAGTTAGTTAGTTAATAGAGCAATAAGAAAAAATAAAAATATTCTGCCAATCACAGCTAGTTTTCAGTTTTCCCCTCCCCACTCAGACCACTCCCAGACAGTCTGACCAAAATTCTTGCTTGAGAAATTTCTCTTCACTAAGAAGCAATTTTTGTTTATTTTTTTGACCATTTTAATTGAAAACTATCACAGTATGGTACTTAATTGTTAATTGTTAATTGTACTTAACAGATGCATTGGACCTTAAACCATTACCACACACACACACACACACACACACACACACACACACACAAACACACACACACACACACACATATTCTAAGAATATCTTTAAAAGACACATTTTCTTTCATAGAAGAAATAGATCTGTCATGGGAGCTAAACAACCATCTCTCTGTCTTAACCTATGACTTCTCTGCCACTTGCATGACATTGTGGCATGCATTTCCTGCCTGCATGGCTATGTTTGATGTGATGAGTGAACAGTTATTGGCAACTTAAATGCATCAATCACTTACTATTGGGCATAAATAGAATATGATACGGTACTAATATGTGCCTCACACTACGTATAGAAATAGGATGATATGAAGAAGAACATGAATGTACAGAAGGGTATAAAACATGATTTCTACACTGCCTGGATTACTGCCTGTGTGTCACCGTCACTAGCAGGGGCTCCGGTAAGGACTGGACACATGAAGATGTCCCCCCTGACTTTTAAATAACTATAATGAGGTAGTATAGTGTTTCTCCCTACTAAATGAGGTAGTATATACAGTTGAAGTCTGAAGTTTACATACACTTAGGTTGGAGTCATTAAAACTAATTTTTCAACCACACCACCATTTTCTTGTTAACGAACTATAGTTTTGGCAAGTCGGTTAAGACATCTACATTGTGCATGACACAATTAATTTTTCCAACAATTGTTTACAGACAGATTATTTCACTTATAATTCACTGTATCACAATTCCAGTGGATCAGAAGTTTACATACACTAAGTTGACTGTGCCTTTAAACAGCTTGGAAAATTATAGAAAATTATGTCATGGCTTTAGAAGATTCTGATTGGGTAACTGACATCATTTGAGTCAGTTGGAGGTATACCTATGGATGTGTTTCAAGGCTGACCTTCAAAAGCAGTGCCTCTTTGCTTGACATCATGGGAAAATCAAAAGAAATCAGCAAGACCTCAGAAATCAAATGGTAGGCCTCCACAAGTCTGATTCATCCTTGGGAGCAATTTCCAAACACCTGAAGGTACCACATTCATCTGAACAAACAATAGTACGCAAGTGTAAACACCATGGGACCACGCAGCCGTCATACCACTCAGGAAGAAGACGCGTTCTGTCTCCTAGAGATGAACATACTTTGGTGTGAGAAGTGCAAATCAATCCCAAAACCATAGCAAAGTACCTTGTGAAGATGCTGGAGAAAACAGGTACAAAAGTATCAATATCCACAGTAAAACGAGTCCAATATCGACATAACCTGAAAGGCCGCTCAGCAAGGAAGAAGCCACTGCTCCAAAACCGCCATAAAAAAAGCCAGACTACGGTTTGCAACTGCACATGGGGACAAAGATCGTACTTTTTGGAGAAATGTCCTCTGGTCTGATGAAACAAAAATAGAACTGTTTGGCCATAATGACCATCGTTATGTTTGGAGGAAAAAGGGGGAGGCTTGCAAGCCGAAGAACACCATCCCAACCGTAAAGCACGGGGATGGCAGCATCATGTTGTGGTGGTGCTTTGCTGCAGGAGGGACAGGTCCACTTCACAAAATAGATGGCTTCATGAGGAGGGGAAATTATGTGGATATATTGAAGCAACATCTCAAGACATCAGTCAGGAAGTTAAAGCTTGGTCGCAAATGGGTCTTCCAAATGGACAATGACCCCAAGCATACTTCTAAAGTTGTGGCAAAATGGCTTAAGGACAACAAAGTCAAGGTATTGGAATGGCCATCACAAAGCTCTGACCTCAATCCTATAGAAACTTTGTGAGCAGAACTGAAAAAGCATGTGTGAGGAAGGAGGCCTACAAACATGACTCAGTTACACCAGCTCTGTCAGGAGGAATGGGCCAAAATTCACCCAACTTATTGTGGGAAGCTTGTGGAAGGCTACCTGAAACGTTTGACCCAAGTTAAACAATCTAAAGGCAATGCTACCAAATACTAATTGAATGTATGTAAACTTCTGACCCACTGGGAATGTGATGAAAGAAATAAAAGCTGAAATAAATCATTATTATTCTGACATTTCACATTCCTAAAATAAAGTGGTGATCCTAACTGACCTAAGACATGGAATCTTTACTAGGATTAAATGTCAGGAATTGTGAAAAACTGAGTTTAAATGTATTTGGCTAATGTGTATATAAACGTCCGGCTTCAACTTCCGGCTTCAACTGTATTTATCCCTACTAAACAACTATAATGAGGTAGTATAGTGTTTCTCCCTGTAACTATACAACTATAATGAGGTAGTATAGTGTTTCTCCCTGTAACTATACAACTATAATGAGGTAGTATAGTGTTTCTCCCTGTAACTATACAACTATAATGAGGTAGTATAGTGTTTCTCCCTGTAACTATACAACTATAATGAGGTAGTATAGTGTTTCTCCCTGTAACTATACAACTATAATGAGGTAGTATAGTGTTTCTCCCTGTAACTATACAACTATAATGAGGTAGTATAGTGTTTCTCCCTGTAACTAAACAACTATAATGAGGTAGTATAGTGTTTCTCCCTGTAACTATACAACTATAATGAGGTAGTATAGTGTTTCTCCCTGTAACTATACAACTATAATGAGGTAGTATAGTGTTTCTCCCTGTAACTAAACAACTATAATGAGGTAGTATAGTGTTTCTCCCTGTAACTATACAACTATAATGAGGTAGTATAGTGTTTCTCCCTGTAACTAAACAACTATAATGAGGTAGTATAGTGTTTCTCCCTGTAACTATACAACTATAATGAGGTAGTATAGTGTTTCTCCCTGTAACTAAACAACTATAATGAGGTAGTATAGTGTTTCTCCCTGTAACTATACAACTATAATGAGGTAGTATAGTGTTTCTCCCTGTAACTATACAACTATAATGAGGAAGTTTAGTGTTTCTACCTACTAAACAACGATAATGAGGTAGTAAAGAGTTTCTCCCTACGAAACAAGTAATATAGTGTTTCCCCCTGCTAAACAACTATAATGAAGTAGCATAATGTTTTTCCCTACTAAACAACTATGATGAGGTAGTAAAGTGTTTCTCTCTATAACTATACAACTGTAATGAGGTAGTATAATGTTTTACCTACTAAACAACTATAATGAGTTATTATAGTGTTTCTCCATACTAAACAACTATGATGAGGTAGTATGGTGTTTCTGCCTACTAAACAAGTATAATGAGGTTGTATAATTGTTCTACCTACTAAACAACTATATTGAGGTAGTTTAGTGTTTCTCCCTACTAAACAACTATATTGAGGAAGTATAATGTTTTCCCTACAACTATACAACTGTAATGAGATAATGTTACTCCCTACTAAACAACTATAATGAGTTATTATAGTGTTTCTCCCTAATAAACAACTATAACGAGGTAGTATAATGGTTTCCCTACTAAACAACTATAATGAGGTAATATAGTGTTTCTCCCTCCAACTATACAACTATGATGAGGTAGCATAGTGTTTCTACCTACTAAACAACTATAATGAGGTAGTATAGTGTTTCTACCTACTACTATACAACTATAATGAGATAGTATAATGTTTCAACCTTTGACTAACTGTATGTGTGTATCTGTGTGTGTGTGTGTGTGTGTGTGTGTGTGTGTGTGTGTGTGTGTGTGTGTGTGTGTGTGTGTGTGTGTGTGTGTGTGTGTGTGTGTGTGTGTGTGTGTGCGTCTATGTCCATATCCCCAGCACAGAGTGCTCTAGGTCTGTTATGGAAAAACTCTTCTGTTTGTTATACTGACAGTCACATTCCAGTTGCACCTTTCTGGCTGACGTGTGTGTGCGTGTGTGTGTGTGTCAGACATTCTGTTGCTCACTGTAGACAAGAATTTGACAATCTGAAGATTCCACAGTACTTTTTGGCATCTGATTAGTTAACAAACATTATTGCAATGTGAGTGAATTGTGCTTTGCATGCTTCTCTTTGTATATGGTGTACGTGCATGTTAATAATATGTCCATCTCAACTAATACGGGGAAAAAAGGCTGAATGTCGCCATTTTGTTTGTTTTTAAGTTAATTATGGAATGTCTTCCTGAGGGCAATATGTAGTGACATGGACAGGACACAGAGAGGACCTCTGCTACACACACACCACATGGTTGGGAAAAAGACAAGAGGGGCTGGTCTGTCCTGGTCTGGGCTCAACGTGGGTGTTTGGCTGTCTACTGGTCACATAACATTTCCCTCATGGCTCCTGCTGAAGTGATTCAGACCAGAGAGATGGAGAGTGGGAGGGAGATAGAGGGAGAGGGAGTGAGAGAGGGAGATAGGGAGAGAGAGAAAGAGGAGAGGGATTGGTGGGGTACGTAAGAAAAACAGACTTCGGAAGGAGAGAGAAAAGACAAGGAAGTGTCTGATCTGATCAGTTGGCTGTTGTGTTTTCAGAGCTCAGCACGGAGGAAGAAGAAGAGGAGGGAGATGATGAAGAGGGCAGCACTGATGAGTTCTCAGACAGTATTGAAGACGATGAAGATAAACTGACTGCCAAAAGTCTGGCCTCCACTAAGGTACATGTGGTTCTTTACCTTTAAATCTTAAAGGGATACTAGATTCTACACCAGTCTTGTGCCTCTCATCCCCTTATACAGTCATTGCTTTCATTATAGCTAATGTTGACAATCTTCTACAGATGTAGGATCTTAATTTGAGCCTGATGCTACAGCAGAAAATAATCCTACAACAACAGGAAATGTAAATGATTATGTTGGTTGTGATTGGTGGACATTTCTGTAGGGGTTGCTACATTTTTCGTTTACCAGGTAGTATAATGTTTCTCCCTACTAAACAACTATAATGAGGTAGTATAGTGTTTCTGCCCACTGAACAACTATAATGAGGTAGTATAGTGTTTCTCCCTACTGAACAACTATAATGAGGTAGTATAGTGTTTCTCCCTACTGAACAACTATAATGAGGTAGTATAGTGTTTCTGCCCACTGAACAACTATAATGAGGTAGTATAGTGTTTCTCCCTACTGAACAACTATAATGAGGTAGTATAGTGTTTCTGCCCACTAAACAACTATAATGAGGTAGTATAATGTTTCTCCCTACTAAACAACTATAATGAGGTAGTATAATGTTTCTCCCTACTAAACAACTATAATGAGATAGTATAGTGTTTCTGCCCACTGAACAACTATAATGAGGTAGTATAGTGTTTCTCCCTACTGAACAACTATAATGAGGTAGTATAGTGTTTCTCCCTACTGAACAACTATAATGAGGTAGTATAGTGTTTCTGCCCACTGAACAACTATAATGAGGTAGTATAGTGTTTCTCCCTACTGAACAACTATAATGAGGTAGTATAATGTTTCTCCCTACTAAACAACTATAATGAGGTAGTATAGTGTTTCTCCCTACTGAACAACTATAATGAGGTAGTATAGTGTTTCTGCCCACTAAACAACTATAATGAGGTAGTATAGTGTTTCTCCCTACTGAACAACTATAATGAGGTAGTATAGTGTTTCTGCCCACTAAACAACTATAATGAGGTAGTATAACGTTTCTCCCTACTAAACAACTATAATGAGGTAGCATAGTGTTTCTCCCTACTGAACAACTGTAATGAGGTAGTATAGTGTGTGTGTGTGTGTGTGTGTGTGTGTGTGTGTGTGTGTGTGTGTGTGTGTGTGTGTGTGTGTGTGTGTGTGTGTGTGTGTGTGTGTGTGTGTGTGTCTGTGTCGTGTCTGTGTGTGTGTTTGTGTCTGTGAGTGTGAGTGTGCGTCTGTACGTGCGTGCGTGCGTGTGTCTATGCATGTTAATGTGTGTGTGTGTGTGTGTATGTATGTGTGTGTGCATGTGTCTGTGCATGTGTTCATTTGTGTCTATATGTGTGTGTGTGTGTGTGTGTGTGTGCATATCCCCAGCACAGAGTGCTCTAGGTCTGTTATGGAAAAACTCTTCTGTTTGTTATACTGACAGTCACATTCCAGTTGCACCTTTCTGGCTGACGTGTGTGTGTGCGTATGTGTGTGCTGCGTGCATGTATCTGTGTGTATGTGTGTGTGTGTGAGTGTGTCAAAGTGAAAATTACAAACTTCAGAAGACCTTTTAAACCTCAAATACGCTTCTGCATTGCAGGAAACTTCTTCTGCACCAGAGTGATCAAATTAAGATCCTAATCTGTAGCCTGGGTACCAGACTGTTTCTGTATTCAACAACGCTGCATTGTTCCCTTACCAAATGAGACCATAAAAAAGCTGTTGGCTTAAGCAGACACAGACCTGTACCCAGACTAACAATGTTAGAGTTGTTTTAACTAATCATTTTCATGTTATGTTGTATTTAAACAAATAATGTAACTGTAGTTATGTTCTTAGGCTTGACCAATTATTATTGACTAATTATGTACACTAATTTCCCCTCTCTCTTATTACCTGTCTTCCCCTCTCTCTTATTACCTGTCTTCCCCTCTCTTATTACCTGTCTTCCCCTCTCTCTTATTACCTGTCTTCCCTTCTCTCTTATTACCTGTCTTCCCCTCTCTCTTATTACCTGTCTTCCCCTCTCTCTTATTACCTGTCTTCCCCTCTGTCTTATTACCTGTCTTGCCCTCTCTTATTACCTGTCTTCCCCTCTCTCTTATTACCTGTCTTCCACTCTCTCTTATTACCTGTCTTCCTCTCTCTCTTATTACCTGTCTTCCCCTCTCTCGTATTACCTGTCTTCCACTCTCTCTTATTACCTGTCTTCCACTCTCTCTTATTACCTGTCTTCCTCTCTCTCTTATTACCTGTCTTCCCCTCTCTCATATTACCGGTCTTCCCCTCTCTCTTATTACCTGTCTTCCCCTCTCTCTTATTACCTGTCTTCCCCTCTCTCTTATTACCTGTCTTCCCCTCTCTCTTATTACCTGTCTTCCCCTCTCTCTTATTACCTGTCTTCCCCTCTCTTCCCCTCTCTTATTACCTGTCTTCCCCTCTCTCGTATTACCGGTCTTCCCCTCTCTCTTATTACCTGTCTTCCTCTCTCTCTTATTACCTGTCTTCCCCTCTCTCTTATTACCTGTCTTCCCCTCTCTTCCCCTCTCTTATTACCTGTCTTCCCCTCTCTCTTATTACCTGTCTTTCCCTCTCTCTTATTACCTGTCTTCCCCTCTCTTATTACCTGTCTTCCCCTCTCTCTTATTACCTGTCTTCCCCTCTCTCTTATTACCTGTCTTCCCCTCTCTCTTATTACCTGTCTTCCCCTCTCTCTTATTACCTGTCTTCCCCTCTCTTCCCCTCTCTTATTACCTGTCTTCCCCTCTCTCGTATTACCTGTCTTCCCCTCTCTCTTATTACCTGTCTTCCCCTCTCTCTTATTACCTGTCTTCCCCTCTCTCTTATTACCTGTCTTCCCCTCTCTCTTATTACCTGTCTTCCCCTCTCTTCCCCTCTCTTATTACCTGTCTTCCCCTCTCTCGTATTACCTGTCTTTCCCTGTCTCTTATTACCTGTCTTCCCCTCTCTTATTACCTGTCTTCCCCTCTCTCTTATTACCTGTCTTCCCCTATTTATTACCTGTCTTCCCTTCTCTCTTATTACCTGTCTTCCCCTCTCTCTTTTACCCTTCTCTTCTCCTTTCTTTTGTGTCCAGAACTCTGTGGTGGCCTGTGGGCAGGGGGTGCTGTCTGGAGGACCTTTGAGCGGAGCACTGTCCCAGGGGGCAGAGGGGCAGGGACAGCAGCTGGCTGAACAGAAGAGGGCACTAGAAGAAGAAGTGGCGGAGATGAGAACACAGCTGGAGACAACCGGCTGCTCCTCCCTAGCCCAGATGAGGTATGTACCTACACAGTACCGAACTTACCTACTTATCTCAGTGTCTCCCATCTACCTACAAGAAGCACAGTCAAAGGCTCACAGTCTGATTGTCATTGCAGCCATTGTTGTTATTGTGGTGGTTGTTGTTGTGGTTGTTGATGTGGTTGTTAATCAGGAATCCTCTGGTGTCTATTTCTTGCAGGAGAACACTGCAGAAGCTACAACAAGAGAATGAAGCCCTGAAAGATAGCCAAGGGGGATTACCGGGTCTAGGAACTCTGGAGGATCCAACAGACATCTGCCAAGGATGGGGACAGGAGGAGGAGGAGGAGGAGGCACAATCAACAGTGGTACCCACCCAGGGCAACCATGGCCCCCCAGCAGTGAGGATGAGAGAGGGGAGGGGGAACAGACAGTATACCAGACCTCACTCCCTAGACCTGGGGACTCTCCTCTCCCATCACCAGCCAGACCAAACAGAAAAGGTACACATACACACACTCCTCTACCCTAAACCAGTCTATGCCAGAATAGTGTAAACCTCTCTTTCTCTTTCTCTCTTCGCTTACTCTCTATCTCTCCCTCCCTCTTTCTCGGTCTATTTTTCTCCCCCTCTCTCCTCATATCTCTGTGTTGGTATAGCTAGAGCAGTCTATGTAGGGCTGATAATTTATATAAGCATCATGACTGCCTCTGGGCAGCTGCTGCTCCTGGGTTTCAGGCCAAAGAGACCAGAGGAAAGCAGTGTTCTGTGTTGCTGCTGCATGTGCTTTCGGAAATAGAATGCAGGACATATTCACACTTCTTCTACTCTACATGTCAATGTTTTTTTTCCCATAATGACAAGAAAGGTGTCCGATCTCCGTTTGCTGCCTCCTTTATTTTAGCTTGTGATATAACAACAGTTGGACCATAATGGTCTTTCCTAGTCATGTAAAAGTGAATGAGACTTTTTTCCCCCTTTTTTAAGACCACTGTTCTGTCTTGTGCCCTATAGGAGGCTGAATCTGATGACGTCACCGGCGATGTGGGCGGGTTCTGGCAGCATATGGATGCGGGTCTCCGTGAGCAGGCGGCGCATCTGCGTTCTGATTTGGCGCTGAGCAGACAGGAGAGCAGAGAGCTGCAGGAGAGACTCATGGTGTCTGAGGCCACAGTACATGCACAGGCTGAACAACTCAAAGACTACAGGGAACTACTCAGTGAGTCCTCTTGCATATGCTGAAAACATAAATACACACACACACACACACACACACACACACATACATATACACAGAACACACACACACAAAGAGATGCACAGAACACACAGATACACAGAACACAGACAGATACACAGAACACACACAGATATGTTTATCGAATCAACTAAATATGTTTAATTGTTACCAGATTAAATTAATCATGTAACAATGAACTCATTAGGAATTTGGGGCACCACGAGAGAAGTTGTTTATAGAGTTACCATCTCCACCGCCCGTTTGGGTAAGAAATGTAATGTATTTACATTCAGATGTCTTTGTTCGTCGTCTCTCTGTTGAAAACAATCAGTCCTTCTATGGGAAGGGCTCAATGGGTGTAAGGCTCTGGTTGTCCACCAGAGGTCACAATGTCCTTCGTAGTTGTCTTGGTCTTGTAGTGGAGTGGAGTGTTCAAATAGAACAGATCTTCAGATGCACCAATGGTGGTCTGATATGGGATTTACTTCCTTCCCGCCTCATGTCTTTAGTGAAAGTTCTAGGGCCACTTTTACATGCCCAGCTGCAGACTGGCAATGTTAAGGTCTATTTTTTATCTTCTTCACCTTGTGTGGAGATTCAAAGGTCTAACCATTTTCAGCTACACGTTTTCTGGTCTTAGAGTTTCAACCATTTGTAACGTTTAGCTCACGCTTCACGTTTGCTGGTCTGGTATGTTAATTCTCAGCGAGTCCTTTTTAAGCACTCTGGTCAAATAGGGCGGTTCCATCACACTGACATGCTCTTCTGACCTCATTCAGGGCGTGGCTTAGTTAATGTGCAAAAGGACATGAAAACTAGGATCTCGTTAGAAAACTAAAGCCACATTAATATCTTAAGAAAAATAGTCTCATCGTTCTTCATATTGTATTAACATCATATTGGATGAAAACTTGAAAGCTAGAATGTGTTTCCTTCCTAAATTACAGTATTTGGTTCATACAGTTTTTAATAACATCACAAAATGAAAAGCAATATGACATTATTATTCTTTAGATCCCCACTGACCATTCTTAACATTCCTATCTTAGAAATATTGTGCCAAAGTTCACTCTTTGGACGTTAGAGTTTTTGTGCGGGCAACAGTCTCTCTAGAGACAAAGGCATTCCTTTGGTTGATACTGAAGAGCAGGAAAGGGTTCTCTGCTGCATAATATTTATGATTGGCACCCCCCCCGCCCCGTCTCCCTCGTCTCCTCTCTGTGGGAGAGGGGGTATGGCTATCTGTCAGCCATTTGCCAAGCTGATCTAAGGCCTTGGTTCCTCGACCAGGAGAGTCACATACAGATACACAGAACACACATTCAGATACACAGAGAACACATACAGATACACAGAACACACATACAGATACACAGAACACACACGGATACACAGAACACACATACAGATACACAGAACACACATACAGATACACAGAACACACATACAGATACACAGAACTCACATACAGATACACAGAGAACACATGCAGATACACAAAACACACATTCAGATACACAGAGAACACATACAGATACACAGAACACACATTCAGATACACAGAGAACACATACAGATACACAGAACACACATTCAGATACACAGAGAACACACACAGATACACAGAACACACACAGATACAGATACACAGAACACACACAGATACACATAACACACACACACACAGATACACATAACACACACACACACAGATACACATAACACACACACACACAGATACACAGAATATTTTCTTCCTGAAACTCTGTGAAGATGTCAAAGATCGTGAAGTACTGAACTGGTCTGTGTAAAATATACCTAAGTTCCCCCAGAGAAAATAACCCACACACATACAGTGGCATATACATATTTAAATATGGTATAACTGATTAACTTAATTGAATCACTCAATGTAATTTATTCAATGGTTGTAACGGTTCTCTCTCTCTGTCTTTCTCAGCAGAGACAACAGTTGAGCAGGACAGTAAGCAGGTCCAGGTGGACCTACAGGACCTGGGCTATGAGACCTGTGGCCGTAGTGAGAACGAGGCAGACAGAGAGGCCAGCAGTCCAGGTAACTTAGCTGTGCCTTTCCCTGTCTCCCGTCTTTTCTCTCACTCCTATCTTACCTATCGCCTCTCTCCCGTTACACCTCTCTGACAGTGTCACCACTCACTGCTTCTATTTCAGTTTGTCACTTGAGACATCTACTGTACCTAACATCTCACAATACAGTACCTGCATCACTTCTCATTCCCACCTCTCCTGTCACTTTACCTTACCCGTGTCCGGTGTGCTGATCTCTACACCCTAGAGTTTGATGATCTGGAGATGTGTACGTCACTGAGCCACCGGCAGGACTACGAGAGTGCCGGAGTTTGGTTCCATGGCGATGGGAGTGTGGGCGGAGCTTTTGATGAAGGCGAGGAGCCAGGGGCAGAATCCTTACAGCAATTGGTCCTGGACCTGCGTTCTCAGCTGACTCGCTGCCACAAGGTGATTCGTGGGTTGCAGCTACGTGTGCGTTCACTATCCACCACCAGTGACTACGCATCCAGTCTGGAACGCACCCCACGCAAGGTACTTCATATACATACAGGGTTGGGTAGGTTACTTTCTAAATGTAATCTGTTACAGGTACTAATTACCTGTCCAAAATTGGAATCAGTAACGTAACTTTTGGATTACCCAACTCAGTAACGTAATCTGATTACATTTCATTACTTTTGGATTACTTTCCCCTTAAGAGGCATTAGAAGAAAACAAAAATGTATGTTACCAATTGAACGACATCTATTGCAGGAAAAATCTATGTTAAAGTTTACGTAGCTGGCCATATATAGATAAAAAAAATACTTTGTAGGTTGGTTATGTAGGCTTCTTCTAACCCATCGCTTTCTACTACACTTAATAATACGATTAAATGATACCTTTACATTAAAAACCAGTCTATCAGAATTCCAGTCAATAAAGGTTTTACCCCTTGATCTTCAAGAGTAGGACTTGGAAATATGGAAGTATAGATTAGCCAAATTGTTTTACCTGAGCAGGACCTCAAAACTAAGGATTTATTAGCCAGCGATACTCTGTTGTTTATGATTTTGTTCTCATGGAGGACTGATTGGGCTCATTGATTCGAGTTGATAAATAAATGCTACACTCATGGAATGGCAAGCTTTGAGCACTACTGAATAAGGGCTATTTACATGTGAAAAATGAATGCCATATGCTGCATTTGCTATAGGCCTATTGTTTACCTTGTTGTTGGTGACACTTTGATATCTTCATAATATGCAGCTGTTTAAAGGGAAAATCCACAGATGAAACACTAACAAAATCATCGCCCCGCCTCTATTTTGGTAAAAAGCTGAGGGATGGGCCTGGGGAAATGTAACCATAATATAAAAAACATTGTTTTAGCGACATTATGAGGCTATACAGTGTTTGTTTACATTTACAATGTTTACAAACATTGAAATAAAACATGGTTATATTTTGGGTTATCATGGAGTGTGACAGTTGATCTAAGCTCATGAGGGATTTCTAAGTTATATTCTTCAAGAATCAATGGCTATATATATATATATATATATATATATATATATATATATATATATATATATATATATAATTTATAAGTCTGAAAATGGATGCAGCAACTACAGATTGCCCCTTTAAGTCTATCAAAGGTGTGCAAGTTTGAGCATGTGTCCATTAGGCCTATGGACTTTCTTTTTAATCAGCATGAATTAGATTGAGCAATAAAAGCCCCACTTTTAAATTGTGTATGTATGTATTATTTTTTCATGATTGATAGGCAGTTTAAACTTCTTGATTTATTGTCATGCCCTGACCTTAGAGATCCTTTTTATTCTCTATGTTTGGTTAGGTCAGGGTGTGACTCAGGTGGAAAAGTCTATGTTTTCTATTTCTTTGTTTTTGGCCGTGTGTGGTTCCAAATCAGAGGCAGCTGTCTATCTTTGTCTCTGATTGGGGATCACACATAAGTTGTCATTTTCCTTTTGGGTTTTGTGGGATCTTGTTTTCTGTTTAGTGTCTGTACCTGACAGAACTGTGCGCTTTCCTTTTTAACTTTGGTTATTTTTGTTTGAGTGTTTTTTGAAAATAAAATATCATGAACACTTTCCACGCTGCGCTTTGGTCCACTCCTTTCGACGAGAGCCGTTACAATTGTTGGGTTCAAATACACAATTAGATTTGTGAACAGCCATCCACAACAACCACAATCCGTAAGGTGCAAATAGCTAAATGAGAAAGCAGCAGTGCGATTCACATCAATGCGCCATGTAGATATCATTAATAAGTGATATCCGTATCACCGTAGACTACACCACTGCTGTCATCCTGCTGTCATCCTTACCTCCAAGCGTTTATTCAAGTTGGATCATCTTTGGATGCCGACAGCAGTCGCACCATTAGAAGACATAGCTTGGACTGTAGCCTACAAAAGCCTGTTCCTGCTCTTTTCCCACGATCCATCAAACACATTTGGTGTGTCATAGTGGTCTCTGACTTGTGGTCAGACTCGCTCAGGTGGAACAAATTTACACTTGCGCCTTTTTTCAATGCTGATTTGAATGTCATTGAGAAAAGTGTCAAAGATTTTTTTTCTCGCAAACACCCATTATGAATTTAGAAGTAATCCTTCTAAGTAATCATCTAGTTTTTCAAAGTATCTGTAATCTTATTACAATATTTTTGCCTGTAATGTAACGGATTACAGTTACCTTTTTTGTAATCCTATACATACAAGGTCTGATTGATTGATAATTCATTGATCAGTTGATTGATCAATACATTGACTGATGACTTTAGTGTCTTATGCGCTTGTTGGATTATGTGCTGCTAATACATTTTCCCTGACTATTTACTGTCTTTTTCCTCCTCTCTCCTGTCCATCAGGTGAATTGGGCATTTGAGGCGTCCCCGGCCCTCAGCGGTGTAGAAGACGATGAGGGCTGGATGTCCGACAGCCTGGGGCCTCGCATGGAACCCAAGCCCAGCCGAGAGCTGCGAGAGCTGGTGTCCCGAGTAGCCTCACTGGAGGCCCAACTCAAGAGCTCCAGGCTGGAGGGGAAAGGAGGGGTGGTGGAGGAGGGGAAGTGTGCTACCTGGCCCGGGTGAGTGGAGAGAGAGAGGAAATGAAGGAAGGAAATAATTATGATAATGAATATGGTGATGACTGATAACAATGATAATGACTATGATTATGATTGATAACAATGATCATGACTCCCATGGTGACTGATAACAGTGGTAATGACTATGATGATGTCCGATAACAACGATGATGATGAAGATGTTTTTTTAAATGTATTTTTATGTCCTGACCCCTCCCCTTCCTCCATCTATGGACAGGAAATACAACACCCTGATCCAGGCTCAGGCCAGGGAGCTGTCCCACCTGCGTCAGAGGATGAGGGAGGGCCGTGGTGTCTGTCACATACTCACACAACACCTGGGAGACACCACCAAGGTCTGACACTCTGACAATCTCTCCAAAGATTAGGACATTATCCACCACTTTTTGACAGTGATTGAATCAAATGTATTTCATCGATTTTAAAATGTTTTATTGAACTATCAGCTAAATGTAATTGATTGGCCAGGGCTTTGAGGAGCTGCTGCGTGCCAACGACATTGACTACTACATGGGACAGAGCTTCAGAGAGCAGCTGGCACAGAGCACTGCCCTGGCACAACGAATGGGCACCAAGATCAGTGGACGTGAGTGTGGAGAACACACACACACACCAACATATGCACAGACACACACATATGCACACACACACAGACAGACAGACTCACACACACATATGCACAAACACACAGACAGACAGACTCACACACACATATGCACACACACACAGACAGACAGACTCACACACACACAGAGACAGACAGACAGACTCACACACACACACAGACAGACAGACAGACTCACACACACACACACACAGAGACAGACAGAATCACACACACACACACACAGACAGACAGACTCACACACACACACACATATTCCCTGATCTTCTTTCCTTGTATCTCGCTCTCTGTCCTCCCTTTCCTCTCCACTACCCGTTCTTCTCTCTCCTCAGGTGACCGCGCTGAGCTACATGATGATAAGATGGGCCATGAGCTGCTTGCTTTGCGGTGGGTTTTATGTCCAAATGATGTGTAACCATCTGAAAAAAGTGTTTCCCTTATGTGTGTGTTTTGTGTGTGTGTGTTTTGGTTTTAGTATCCTTGTGGGGATCAGAAGTCCAGGGGACCAGGAGTCCAGGGGACTAGGATAGTATAACAAGGAAAAGTGGGCTTTTAAGGCTTAGGGGTTAGGTTTAGGGTTATGGCTAGAATTAGGGTTAGGAGTTATGGTTAGGTGTAAGGTTTGGGGTTAAAGTTAGGGTTAAGGTTAAGGTTAGGGATGAAACACACCAATAATCTCACTGCCAATAGACTGCTGATAGGTACTTATCACAGTGGGAGGCCTGTGAACAAAAGTGTGCTCGGACAAAAGTGGTACCTGCTGCGTGCTGACCCAGTAGCGACGAACCTACCGATTCTACTTGTAGAACCGCAATGCTCGTCAGTGGCCAACAACTTGATCTTGAGCCACTCAGAGAGCACGACCCCCCACATGGGGAAGCCAACAAAAGTAATATGAAAAAGAGAGCATTTTCTCTGTACATCCACAGATCAAATCAAATCAAAGGTTATTTGTCACGACTATGGTGGTCTGCTTGCCGAATACAACAGGATGAGATAGCAAAAGCTCAGGTTTCCCAGCCCGGCGGTGATACAATCTTCGGCAAAATCATTCGCAAGGAGATTCCTGCAAAAATATTATTTGATGTATTTATAGTGAAATGCTTACATACCCTCAACACCTGGGGGCTAACTAATGGTGCGGGGAAAAAAGGTAGCAGCGTAAAAGAGGGGTTGGATGCAAATAGTCCAGGTAACCATTTGGTAACCTGTTCAGGAGTCTTATGGCTTGGGGGTAAAAACTGTTGAGAAGCCTTTTTGTCCTAGACTTGGCAGTCCGGTACCGCTTGCCATGCGGTAGTAGAGAGAACAGTCTATGACTGGGGTAGCGGGGGTCTTTGGCAATTTTTAGGGCCTTCCTCTGACACAGCCTGGTGTAGAGGTCCTGGATGGCAGGCAGCTTTTCCCCAGTGATGTACTGGGCCGTACGCACTACCCTCTGAAGTGCCTTGCGGTCAGAGGCCGAGCAATTGCCGTACCAGGCAGTGATGCAACCGGTCAGGATGCTCTCGATGTTGCAGCTGTAGAACCTTTTGAGGATCTCAGGACCCATGCCAAATCTTTGTAGTTTCTTGAGGGGGAATAGGCTTTGTCGTGCCCTCTTCACGACTGTCTTGGTGTGTTTGGACCAATCTAGTTTGTTGTTGATGTGGACACCAAGGAATTTGAAGCTCTCAACCTGCTCCACTACAGCCCTGTCAATGAGAATGGGGACGTGCTCCTTTTTCTGTAGTCCACAATCATCTCCTTAGTCTTGGTTACGTTGAGGGATAGGTTGTTATTCTGGCACCACCCGGCCAGGTCTGTGACCTCCTCCCTATAGGCTGTCTCGTCGTTGTCGATGATCAGGCCTACCACTGTTGTGTCGTCAGCAAACTTAATGATGGTGTTGGAGTCGTGCCTGGCCATGCAGTCGTGGGTGAACAGGGAGTACAGGAGGGAACTGAGCACGCACCCATGGGGAGCTCCAGTGTTGAGGATCAGCGTGGCAGATGTGTTGCTACCCTCCCTCAACACCTGGGGGCGGCCTGTCAGGAAGTCCAGGATCCAGTTGCAGAGGGAGGTGTTTAGTCCCAGTGTCCTTAGCTTAGTGATGAGCTTTGGGGTACTATGGTGTTGAACGCTGAGCTGTAGTCAATGAACAGCATTCTCACATAGGTGTTCCTTTTGTCCAGGTGGGAAAGGGCAGTGTGGAGTGCAATAGAGATTGCATCATCTGTGGATCTGTTAGGGCGGTATGCAAATTGGAGTGGGTCTAGGGTTTCTGGGATAATGGTGTTGATGTGAGCCACTACCAGCCTTTCAAAGCACTTCATGGCTACGGACGTGAGTGCTATGGGTCTGTAGTCATTTAGGCAGGTTGCCTTTGTGTTCTTGGGCACAGGGACTATGGTGGTCTGCTTGAAGCATGTTGGCATTACAGACTCAATCAGGGACATGTTGAAAATGTCAGTGAAGACACCTGCCAGTTGGTCAGCACATGACCGGAGCACACGTCCTGGAAATCCGTCTGGCCCCGCAGCCTTTTGTATGTTGACCTGTTTAAATGTCTTACTCAAATCGGCTACGGAGAGCATGATCACACAGTCGTCCTGAACAGCTGATGCTCTCATGCATGCCTCGGTGTTCCTTGCCTCGAAGCGAGCATAGAAGTGATTTAGCTCGTCTGGTAGGCCTGTGTCACTGGGCAGCTCACGGCTTTGCTTCCCTTTGTAGTCTGTAATAGTTTGCAAGCCCTGCCACATCTGACAAGCGTCAGAGCCGGTGTAGTATGATTCAATCTTAGTCCTGTATTGACCCTTTGCCTTTTTTGATGGTTCGTCGCATAGCGGGATTTCTTGTAAGCTTCCAGGTTAGAGTCCCGCACCTTGAAAGCGGCAGCTCTACCCTTTAGCTCAGTGCGAATGTTACCTGTAATCCATGGCTTCTGGTTGGGGTATGTACGTACAGTCACTCTGGGGACGACGTCCTCAATGCACTTATTGATAAAGCCGGTGGCTGATGTGGTGTATTCCTCAATGTCAGTCTGTGATAGCAAAACAGTCCTGTAGTTTAGCATATGCTTCATCTGACCATTTTTTTATAAACTGAGTCACTGGTGCTTCCTGCTTTAATTTTTGCTTGTAAGCAGGAATCAGGAGGATAGAGTTGTGGTCGGATTTACCAAATGGTGGGCGAGGGAGAGCTTTGTATGCGTCTCTGTGTGTGGAGTACAGGTGATCTAGAATTTTTTTCCCTCTGCTTGCACATTTAACATGTTGATAGAGATTTGGTAGAACTGGTTTAAGTTTCCCTGCAATAAAGTCTCCTGCCACTAGGAGCGCCACCTCTGGGTGAGTGGTTTCCTTTGCTCATTTCCTTATACAGCTGACTGAGTGCGGTCTTAGTGCCAGCATCTGTCTGTGGTGGTAAATAAACAGCCACGAAAAGTATAGCTGAGAACTCTCTAGGCAAGTTGTGTGGCCTGCAGTTTATCACAATATACTCTACTTCAGAAGAGCAAAATCTAGAGACTTCCTTAGATTTCGTGCACCAAAAGATTACAAATATGCACAGACCGCCCCACCCCTTCGTCTTACCGGAGTGTGCTGTTCTATCCTGCCGGTGCAGCGTGTATCCCGCTAGCTGAATATCCATGTCGTCACACTTCATATGCAATGTAGGCTATGGTAGCTAGCTAAGTGCACAGATGTAGGCTATGGGATGGTAGCTAGCTAAGTGCACAGATGTAGGCTATGGGGTGGTAGCTAGCTAAGTGCACAGATGTAGGCTATGGGGTAGTAGCTAACTAAGTACACATATGTAGGCTATGGGGTAGTAGCTAACTAAGTACACATATGTAGGCTATGGGATGGTAGCATCTGCCAGGGATAGAGGTCAACAGTCAGAGCCTCTGGCAGGGAGAGAGATCAACAGTCAAAGCCTCTGCCAGCAGTAGAGGTCAAAATCAAATCAAATTGTATTTGCCACATACACATGGTTAGCAGATGTTAATGTGAGTGTAGCGAAATGCTTGTGCTTCTGGTTCTGACAGTGCAGTAATCTCTAACAAGTAATCTAACAATTCCCCAACAACTACCTAATACACACAAATCTAAAAGGGGTGAATGAGAATATGTACATATAAGTATGGATGAGCGATGGCCGAGCGGCACAGGCAAGGTGCAGTAGATGGTATAAAATACATTATATACATATTATATGAGTAATGTAAGATATGTAAACATATTAAAGTGGCATTATTTAAAGTGCATTGTTTAAAGTGACTAGTGATCCATTTATTAAAGTGGCCAGTGATTGGGTCTCCATATAGGCAGCAGCCTCTCTATGTTAGTGATTGCTGTTTAGCAGTCTGATGGCCTTGAGATAGTAGCTGTTTTTCAGTCTCTCGGTCCCAGCTTTGATGCACCTGTACTGACCTTGCCTTCTGGATGGTGGCGGTGTGAACAGGCACTGGCTCGGGTGGTTGTTGTCTTTTTGGCCTTCCTGTGACATCGGGTGCTGTAAGTGTCATGGAGGGCAGGTAGTTTGCCCCCTGGTGATGCGTTGTGCAGACAGCACCACCCTCTGCAGAGCTTTGCGGTTGAGGACGGAGCAGTTGCCGTACCAGGCTGTGATACAGCCCAACAGGATGCTCTCGATTGTGGATCTGTAAAAGTTAGTTAGGGATTTGGCGGACAAGCCACATTTCTTCAGCCTGAGGTTGAAGAGGCGCCGTTGTGCCTTCTTCACCACACTATCTGTGTGGGTGGACCATTTCAGTTTGTCCGTGATGTGTACGCTGAGGAACTTAAAACTCTCCACCTTCTCCACTACTGTCCCGTCGATGTGGATAGGGGGGTGCTCCCTCTGCTATTTCCTGAAGTCCACGATCATCTCCTTTGTTTTGTTGATGTTGAGTGACAGGTTGTTTTCCTGACACCACACTCCAAGTGCCCTCACCTCCTCCCTGTAGGCTGTCTCGTCAGAGCCTCTGGCAGGGGTAGAGGTCAACAGGCAGAGCCTCTGCCAGACACATGCTCAGTCATTACAAGTCACATGCTCTCTTGAATAATCTTGTTTTTTTATGTTTGTCTTCAGAGGACAAACGTAACTTTGTTTTACATTTGAGTTTTTACAGTGAATTTGTTACATATGCATTTTACATACATTTATCACGTGAATAATCTTATTACGTTATAGGAACATGGCAGTTTCCTCTGTTTTCCCATGGTTCACTTCCATAGGTTGTGGGTTTTAAATCAATTAATTTAGTGCTATAGATACAGATTTTTAATCCACCTACAACGTGCATAGAGATTCTGTTTGATCCCAGAAGTCCCATTGTTGATACCAGAAGTCCCATTGTTGATCCCAGAAGTCCCATTGTTGTTCCCAGAAGTCCCATTGTTGATCCCAGAAGTCACATTGTTGATCCCAGAAGTCCCATTGTTGACCCCAGAAGTCCCATTGTTGATCCCAGAAGTCCCATTGTTGTTCCCAGAAGTCACATTGTTGATCCCAGAAGTCACATTGTTGATCCCAGAAGTCCCATTGTTGATCCCAGAAGTCCCATTGTTGATCCCAGAAGTCACATTGTTGATCCCAGAAGTCCCATTGTTGATCCCAGAAGTCCCATTGTTGATCCCAGATATTAGAAGACTCCCAGTAGACTTTACCCAGAAGGATTCACCCACCGGGTGTGTGTCTAAAAGCTCACCCAAGGTTAGCTGATGAAGCTGTCAAGGAGCACAAAAAAAGATTGACTGCTAATCTAATCTAATCCCAGGCTGTAGAGTGGACCTGGGTGAACCACAGGTGTCACGCAGGTCCTCCTTAAGAGGCTCAGTGAGACTGCGTTAGACACACACACACACACCCTGCCACGGTTCTCCCTCCCCTCCATTCTGGATGTGGCTCGGTAAGCCATTCTCTCACAGAGAGAGTAAAGAGAAGACAAGAAAGGAAAAGACTCTAATAAGGAAAACACCCTTGGATCTTATGCAATATTTGACCTGATTTGGGAAAGGTCGATTTCTATGAATATTTCCAGGACTTATCAGAATATTTCCAGGACTAATCAGAATATTTCCAGGACTAATCAGAATATTTATAGGACTAATCAGAATATTTTCAGGACTATTTCTAGGACTGTTTATATACTTTTTTTTATAACCAATTGGGCTATTTCTAGGACTATTTCTAGGACCAATATGACTATTTCAGGACTATTTATATGACTAATATGACTATATCAGGACTATTTATATGACTTTCTAGGACTAATCAGACTATTTTTAAGACTAATTGGACTATTTGACTGTCAGATCAATGGCTCCACTATGGAAGTCCATGCTTTCTAAGAGCAGTCCCCTGTACAGGGACTCTCTGTGGTCTTTCTCTGTGTGTGGGGATCGCGCTGGGAGAGAGCCTGCCCTCCTATGGAAACAGATGGAAAGAGAGCGGGAGTTCCTACAGAGGAAACTGGCAATGTAAGGGGGATGCAATAGGCAAGATCATGGTCATACAACTTGATTGTGGTATTTGAGTTCTGTGGTGGATCTTAGTGACTTTCACTTGTTTGCAGCCTTTCTGTGTGTGATTGTGTCTGTCTATAAGTGTACACTACCGTTCAAAAGTTTGGGTTCACTTAGAAATGTACTTGTTTTTGAAAGAAATAGCATAAAGTTGATCAGAAATACAGTGTAGACATTGTTAATGACTATTGTATCTGGAAACGGCTGTTTTTTTATGGAATATGTACACAGAGGCCCATTTATTTATTTTACCTTTATTTAACTAGGCAAGTCAGTTAAGAACAAATTCTTATTTTCAATGATGGCCTAGGAACAGTGGGTTAACTGCCTGTTCAGGGCCAGAACGACAGATTTTGACCTTGTCAGCTCGGGGATTCAATCTTGCAACCTTCCGGTTACTAGTCCAACACTCTAACCACTAGGCTATCTGCCGCCCATTATCAGCAACCATCACTCCTGTGTTCCAATGGCACGTTGTGTTAGCTAATCCAAGTTAATCCTGATTAAAGAAGCAATACAACTGGCCTTTTGACATGTTGAGTATCTGGAGCATCAGCACTCCTCTTTCTATTCTGGTTAGAGCCAGTTTGCGCTGTTCTATAAAGGGTACACAGCGTTATACGAGATCTTCAGTTTCTTGGCAATTTCTTGCATGGAATAGCCTTAATTTCTCAGAACAAGAATAGTGTCACGCCCTGACCATAGTTTACTTTGTATTTTCTATGTTTTGATTGGTCAGGGTGTGATCTGAGTGGGCATTCTATGTTTCATGTCTTGTTTGTCTATTTCTATGTTCAGCCTGATATGGTTCTCAGTCAGAGGCAGGTGTTCGTCATTGTCTCTGATTGGGAACCATATTTAGGTAGCCTGGGGTTCACTGTGTGTTTGTGGGTGATTGTTCCTGTCTATGTGTTTTTCACCAGATAGGCTGTTTTAGGTTTTCGTTACGTTCATCACGTTCTTTATTTTGTAGTGTTTGCATTGATTCGTGTTTTACGTTTGTTCATTAAAACATGGATCGCAATCTACACGCTGCATTTTGGTCCGACTCTCCTTCTCACGAAGAAAACCATTACAGAATCACCCACCACCAACGGACCAAGCAGCGTGTCAGCAGGCAGGAGCAGCGCGAGGAGAAGCGCAATAAGGATTTCTGGACATGGGAGGAAATCCTCGACGGGAGAGGACCCTGGGCTAAACCAGGGGAGTGTAGCCGCACTAAGGTGCAGCGGGAGAAGAAACAACAGGAACAGCCCAAGGAGAAGTACAGTATGGAGTATACTACTTGGGAGGAGATCGACAGGTGGGCGGCCGACCCAGGGAGAGTGCCGGAGCCCGCCTGGGATTCGCTGGAGCAGTGCGAGGAAGGTTACCGTAGAATGGAGGCGGTGAAAGCAGAGAGGCGCTGGTATGAGAAGGCAGCACGGCGACGCGGATGGAAGCCTGAGAGGCAGCCCCAAAAATTTCTTGGGGGGGGGGGGGCTAACAGGGAGTATGGCTATGCCAGGTAGGAGACCTGGGCAGACTCCCTGTGCTTACCGGGGGGCTAGAGAGACCGGACAGGCACCGTGTTATGCAGTGGTGCGCACGGTGTCTCCAGTGCGGGTGCATAGCCCGGTGCAGTATATTCCAGCTCCGCGTGTCTGCCGGGCTAGATTGAGCGTCGAGCCTAATGCCATGAAGCCGGCTCTACGCAGCTGGTCCCCAGTGCGTTCCTTGGGCCGGTTTACATGGTACCAGCCTTGCGCTCGGTGTCTCCGGTTCGCCTGCATAGTCCAGTGCGGGCTATTCCACCTCGCCGCACTGGCAGGGCGACCGTGAGTATTCAACCAGGTAAGGTTGGGCAGGCTCGGTGCTCAAGAGCTCCAGTGCGCCTGCACGGTCCGGTTTTTCCAGTACCACCTCCACACCCCAGCCCTCCGGTAGCAGCTCCCCGCACCAGGCTTCCTGTGCGTGTCCTCGGCCCAGTACCACCAGTGCCAGCACCACGCATCAGGCCTACAGTGCGCCTCGCCTGTCCAGCGCTGCCAGAGCCTCCCTCCTCTTCAGCGCTGTCGGAGTCTCCCGCCTGTTTAGCGCTGTCAGAGCTTTCCGCCTCTACAGCGCTGCCGGAGTCTCCCGCCTGTTCGGAACTGCCAGTTTGCAAGGAGCTGCCAGTTTGCAAGGAGCTGCCAGTTTGCAAGGAGCTGCCAGTTTGCAAGGAGCTGCCAGTCTGTAAGGAGCTGCCAGTCTGTAAGGAGCTGCCAGTCTGTAAGGAGCTGCCAGTCTGTAAGGAGCTGCCAGTCTGTAAGGAGCTGCCAGTCTGCAAGGAGCTGCCAGTCTGCAAGGAGCTGCCAGTCTGCATGGAGCTGCCAGTCTGCAAGGAGCTGCCAGTCTGCAAGGAGCCGCCAGAGCTGCCTTTCTGCAGGATGCCGCCAAAGCTGCCAGTCTGCAAGGAGCCGCCAGAGCTGCCAGTCTGCAAGGAGCCGCCAGAGCTGCCAGTCAGCATGGAGCAGCCAGAGCCGCCAGTCAGCATGGAGCAGCCAGGGCCGCCAGTCAGCATGGAGCAGCCAGGGCCGCCAGTCAGCATGGAGCAGCCAGGGCCGCCAGTCAGCATGGAGCAGCCAGGGCCGCCAGTCAGCATGGAGCAGTCAGTCAGCATGGAGCAGCCGGAGCAGCCAGTCAGCATGGAGCAGCCGGAGCAGCCAGTCAGCATGGAGCAGCCAGAGCTGCCAGTCAGCATGGAGCAGCCAGTCAGCATGGAGCAGCCAGTCAGCATGGAGCAGCCAGTCAGCACGGAGCAGCCAGAGCTGTCAGTCAACCAGACTCTTCCAGATCTGCCAGTCGACCAGACTCTTCCAGATCTGCCAGTCGACCAGACTCTTCCAGATCTGCCAGTCGACCAGACTCTTCCAGATCTGCCAGTCGACCAGACTCTTCCAGATCTGCCAGTCGACCAGACTCTTCCAGATCGGCCAGTCGACCAGACTCTTCCAGATCTGCCAGTCGTCCAGACTCTTCCAGATCTGCCAGTCGACCAGACTCTTCCAGATCCGCCAGTCGACCAGACTCTCCCAGATCCGCCAGTCGACCAGACTCTCCCAGATCCGCCAGTCGACCAGACTCTCCCAGATCCGCCAGTCGACCAGACTCTCCCAGATCCGCCAGTCGACCAGACTCTCCCAGATCCGCCAGTCGACCAGACTCTCCCAGATCCGCCAGTCGACCAGACTCTCCCAGATCCGCCAGTCGACCAGACTCTCCCAGATCCGCCAGTCGACCAGACTCTCCCAGATCCGCCAGTCGACCAGACTCTCCCAGATCCGCCAGTCGACCAGACTCTCCCAGATCCGCCAGTCGACCAGACTCTCCCAGATCCGCCAGTCGACCAGATTCTCCCAGATCCGCCAGTCGACCAGATTCTCCCAGATCCGCCAGTCGACCAGATTCTCCCAGATCCGCCAGTCGACCAGATTCTCCCAGATCCGCCAGTCGACCAGATTCTCCCAGATCCGCCAGTCGACCAGATTCTCCCAGATCCGCCAGTCGACCAGATTCTCCCAGATCCGCCAGTCGACCAGGATCTGCTGAAACCGCCAGCCAGCCAGGTTCTGGTAGTTTCTACTACCTGCCTGGGCTTCCTCTCAGTGCTGAGCTTCCTCTCAGTGCTGAGCTTCCTCTCAGTGCTGAGCTACCCATCTGTCCCGAGTTACCTCTGTCCCGAGCTGTCCCGAGCTGTCCCTCTGTCCCATGTTATCATTGTGGTGGGTAACCTATTTAGGGATGTTTAGGAGGGGGATTAAAACTGTCATGGAGTGGGGTCCACGTCCAGCGCCAGAGCCGCCACCGCGGACAGATGCCCACCCAGACCCTCCCCTATAGGTTCAGGTTTTGCGGCCGGAGTCCGCACCTTGGGGGGGGGGGGGGGGGGTACTGTCACGCCCTGACCATAGTTTACTTTGTATTTTCTATGTTTTGATTGGTCAGGGTGTGATCTGAGTGGGCATTCTATGTTTCATGTATTGTTTGTCTATTTCTATGTTCAGCCTGATATGGTTCTCAGTCAGAGGCAGGTGTTCGTCATTGTCTCTGATTGGGAACCATATTTAGGTAGCCTGGGGTTCACTGTGTGTTTGTGGGTGATTGTTCCTGTCTATGTGTTTTTCACCAGATAGGCTGTTTTAGGTTTTCGTTACGTTCATCACGTTCTTTATTTTGTAGTGTTTGCATTGATTCGTGTTTTACGTTTGTTCATTAAAACATGGATCGCAATCTACACGCTGCATTTTGGTCCGACTCTCCTTCTCACGAAGAAAACCATTACAAATAGACTGACGAGTTTCAGAAGAAAGTACTTTGTTTCTGGCCATGTTGAGCCTGTAATCGAACCCACAAATGCTGATGCTCCAGATACTCAACTAGTCTAAAGAAGGCCAGTTTTACTGCTTCTTTAATAAGGACAACAGTTTTCAGCTGTGCTAACATAATTGAAAAAGGGTTTTCTAATGATTAATTAGCCTTTTAAAATGATACACTTGGATTAGTTAACACAACGTGCCATTGGAACACAGGAGTGATGGTTGCTGATAATGGGCCTCTTTAAGTCTATGTAAATATTCCACAAAACATCAGCCGTTTCCAGCTACAATAGTCATTTACAACATTAACAATATCTACACTGTATTTCTGATCAATTAGATGTTATTTTAATGGACAAAAAATGTGCTTTCAAAAACAAGGACATTTCTAAGTGAGCCCAAACTTTTGAACAGTAGTGTACATCTTGTAGAAAATGAGAAAAGATCTGGATGAGATAAACAATCTCTCTTTCTCTCTCTAGGCTGAGTAAGGAGCTCCAGCAGAAGGATAAGATAATCGAGTCGCTCCACACCAAACTCCAGCAGCGTCCTGACACCCCCTCCAGCAGCCATGCCCTCTCAGAGACCACCGACCAATCAGACAGAACCTCCTTTGTGTCAGACGAGTGCCGGACCAATGAGGACCTGGAGCTGTGCTCAGATGTGGATGCTGGCAGCGAATACGCTCAAGAAGTGAAGGGACAGGGGGCGGGACATGGCCCAGGAAGCACAGGTTTAGTAGCCGTTTAAAACATGTGCTATTCATAAACACATACCTTACACCTGTCTCTCCCTCCATCCTTTTTCCAACCTCCTATCACCCTTTTCTCCACTCTTTTTTCAGACGTCCACCCCTCCCTCCCTCCATCCTCTCTTAAGTCCTCCAGCAGCTGTCCCAACATGCTATACTCCACTCCCGTGGAGTCAGCCAGTCAGACTGGTCCTGTGTCCTGCTCCCTACCCACCTCCCAGTCCCTCCCCAGGCTTTACCCTAGACATGACCTCTGGGGTCAACATATGACCTTTGACCCCGCGACCAGGACCTTCCCTATGGAAGCGGTGCAACAGCAGCTGGATACCCTGCACAGACAGATGACTATGAATAAGAGTGAGCAGAGTTAGGGTCAGCATGCAAGGGTGTGGTGTTCGTAGTTTATGAGGGACAATCTTGGTGGATTGAGTAACATAATGTAATAGAATCGGTGATCTGCAGCATGTATTGTTTTGACACTGACAGGGACAACATTGGCTAGATAGAGGAAAGGATGAAGTTAGGGCTAATATAGCATGCCTGCAGTGGATCAGGATGGGACAGTATAAATTGTAATGACTTGGTGTGGATGTGACAATGTTGGGGTTGAGAGATCCTAGACTAGTATCAATGTTGGGGTTGAGAGATCCTAGACTAGAGACAATGTTGGGGTTGAGAGATCCTAGACTAGTATCAATGTCGGGGTTGAGAGATCCTAGACTAGTATCAATGTTGGGGTTGAAAGATCCTAGACTAGTATCAATGTCGGGGTTGAGAGATCCTAGACTAGTATCAATGTTGTAGTTGAGAGATCCTAGACTAGTATCAATGTCGGGGTTGAGAGATCCTAGACTAGTATCAATGTTGGGGTTGAGAGATCCTAGACTAGAATCAATGTTGGGGTTGAGAGATCCTAGACTAGTATCAATGTTGGGGTTGAGAGATCCGAGACTAGAATCAATGTTGGGGTTGAGAGATCCTAGACTAGTATCAATGTTGGGGTTGAGAGATCTTAGACTAGTATCAATGTTGGGGTTGAGAAATCCTTGTGTTCGATGATACAGCACCTGCATTTGGTCCAGATAGTTTAATGATACAGCACCTGCTTCTGGTCCAGATATGCTGTAATACCCTTTAACAAGAATGCTTTCTCTTTTACATCACCTGAGTGTGGCTCCTTAATACAGACTACTTCTCTGTTCTGTTACAGGCTTTGTGGTTCCTCACGCCAAGGCCCGGACGACCGCCCCACCAACCGCTCATCACCAGCCTGACCATTCCACTTACAGACAGATTACCCACCATGCCTTTTACCCACACCAGCTAGGCGGCCGACCCGCAGGCCCCGCCCTGAAGGCAGACGGAGATCTGGTGGAGAGTGGTGCATTGTGGGATATGGAGAACATGGCTCAGCCAATCAGGGTTGGGTCATCAGGATACTATTCAGGAAACAGCTTTACTGGTAAGATCCAGAGCCTTCTATTACAATAAAGGGCTCTCGTAAGTCCCTCCACCTTTTTTCATCGCTAGCATGGTTTGCACTATCTAGACTCAATACCAACATCAATCATTTTTCAACTATTTTTCATATATAACCTGCAAATACACAGCAGTGCTAACATAAACTTGACCAATGTTCTGTCCCGTGTTCCCCAAGGTGTGGACGTGATCAAGGAGCACCTGAGGGAGGTGCAGTGTCTGCGTCAGCACCTGGAGGAGTCCATCAGGACCAATGAGAGGCTCAGACAGCAGCTGGAGGAACGCCTTTCCACCACCGGCCGTGACGGCGCAGCTCCCACCAACATCTACATCCAGAGCCTGGACTCTGTCTGCCAGCTGTCCAATGAGATCAGAGTCCTGAAAGAGGAGAACCTGGCTCTCCAGGCACGCCTGCAGGCCAGCTCAGGTACTGTACCTCACCAGTCCACCCTACTGTCAACATTAAACCAAATGATTCATATTTTGTCTACAGAGGGCTTGCAGTTGCGTCACAAATCACCTAGCAACCCCACCTTGCACCATGTTGGAGGACCAAAGTTAGTATGTGGGATGCCTCCTATCGACCACATGGCTGGCTGCATTCTGCTACCACCGGAAACTTCGGGAAGATTGCCCATTATTTATTTTCTCTAAGCACCCAGAAGACGAGGGCGAGGGAGAACCTATTCAAGTAAGTAAATATATTTTGAAAATTATCAATTATTAGCTAGCTTGCTACAGAAACTTAGTGTGCAGGCTAACTCAAATGAGCTGCTAACGTAATGTTTGCTACCATAGTTAGCTTACTTTACATACTGTATAGCTAGCTAAGGGAATTAAATATCACCAGCTTGCTAACTTCATATTAGATAGTTAGCTAGCTATCTTCATGTATTTATTATTGTAACTAAATCCATTTGTAGCTACAGTAGGTAGGTAGCTAGCTAACAACGATGGAAAAGGGAGAAGGGATTAGCTAGCAGTTCCGGCTGTCAGAGAAGGGAGAGTAGGCTACTCTAGATAGGCCAGGTACCTTTGTGGGAAGACATTATGAAAATATTATCCAGTTCCAGTCCCTAGTGAGACAAACTGAGGACAGAGAGAGATAGCAACACAATATTCAGGGCTGTCTAATTTTAGTATAATGCAACCTGTTTCTTTGTGATGTTTTCTGTCCTCAGATAGAGTGCCATGAAACACTGTCTACAGATGAAAAGGTCACAATGATTGTCCCAAGAGAAAAAGGGTGCATCCTTGTATACCAAGGATTATATGTGTACCTATGTTGGCACATTTTGTGAACAGAAATACAGTTTAAAAGTCACACACAATGTATAAACCTATTACAGCTGGAGCAGACCAACCCTGCTGGGTGTGCAGGCTTCTGTTGCAGCCCAGCACGAACACACCTGATTCAATGTATCAAACCTAATTAGTTAATTATCAGGTAAGCTATTACTGGGCAGGAACGTACAGTGCCTTGCGAAAGTATTCGGCCCCCTTGAACTTTGCGACCTTTTGCCACATTTCAGGCTTCAAACATAAAGATATAAAACTGTATTTTTTTGTGAAGAATCAACAACAAGTGGGACACAATCATGAAGTGGAACGACATTTATTGGATATTTAAAACTTTTTTAACAAATCAAAAACTGAAAAATTGGGCGTGCAAAATTATTCAGCCCCCTTAAGTTAATACTTTGTAGCGCCTCCTTTTGCTGCGATTACAGCTGTAAGTCGCTTGGGGTATGTCTCTATCAGTTTTGCACATTGAGAGACTGAATTTTTTTCCCATTCCTCCTTGCAAAACAGCTCGAGCTCAGTGAGGTTGGATGGAGAGCATTTGTGAACAGCAGTTTTCAGTTCTTTCCACAGATTCTCGATTGGATTCAGGTCTGGACTTTGACTTGGCCATTCTAACACCTGGATATGTTTAATTTTGAACCATTCCATTGTAGATTTTGCTTTATGTTTTGGATCATTGTCTTGTTGGAAGACAAATCTCCGTCCCAGTCTCAGGTCTTTTGCAGACTCCATCAGGTTTTCTTCCAGAATGGTCCTGTATTTGGCTCCATCCATCTAACCATCTTCCTTGTCCCTGCTGAAGAAAAGCAGGCCCAAACCATGATGCTGCCACCACCATGTTTGACAGTGGGGATGGTGTGTTGCTTTTACGCCAAACATAACGTTTTGCATTGTTGCCAAAAAGTTCAATTTTGGTTTCATCTGACCAGAGCACCTTCTTCCACATGTTTGGTGTGTCTCCCAGGTGGCATGTGGCAAACTTTAAACGACACTTTTTATGGATATCTTTAAGAAATGGCTTTCTTCTTGCCACTCTTCCATAAAGGCCAGATTTGTGCAATATACGACTGATTGTTGTCCTATGGACAGAGTCTCCCACCTCAGCTGTAGATCTCTGCAGTTCATCCAGAGTGATCATGGGCCTCTTGGCTGAATCTCTGATCAGTCTTCTCCTTGTATGAGCTGAAAGTTTAGAGGGACGGCCGGGTCTTGGTAGATTTGCAGTGGTCTGATACTCCTTCCATTTCAATATTATCGCTTGCACAGTGCTCCTTGGGATGTTTAAAGCTTGGGAAATCTTTTTGTATCCAAATCCGGCTTGTTCCTTGTTCTTCATGATGCTCTCTGCGCTTTTGACGGACCTCTGAGACTATCACAGTGCAGGTGCATTTATACGGAGACTTGATTACACACAGGTGGATTGTATTTATCATCATTAGTCATTTAGGTCAACATTGGATCATTCAGAGATCCTCACTGAACTTCTGGAGAGAGTTTGCTGCACTGAAAGTAAAGGGGCTGAATATTTTTGCACGCCCAATTTTTCCGTTTTTGATTTGTTAAAAAAGTTTGAAATATCCAATAAATGTCGTTCCACTTCATGATTGTGTCCCACTTGTTGTTGATTCTTCACAAAAAAATACAGTTTTATATCTTTATGTTTGAAGCCTGAAATGTGGCAAAAGGTCACAAAGTTCAAGGGGGCCGAATACTTTCGCAAGGCACTGTAAGTCTGCTCCTCCAGTAGATCAGTGATTAGTGGAAGGAGGTTGGCCACCTCTTGTATTTTTTTTGTTCTACTTAAATTATGCTTTAGTAGTAATAGCCTACTTACTACTACAATGTCTAACCTTTACATATATGTTAGTTTACTTTGTAATTATATGAAATAGTGTTGAAATAGTTAACTGATAAACTTGATTTAATTGTTAACTATTATTCAAAATGAACTATGTTGATTAATCACAATCCTGCAATAAAGAGGGGAATCTGTCTCTAATTTGTCTTAGTTTCTCTGTTGTAATTCTCAAATGAACAGGACCTTTTTGTTCAGTCACAAGCGCTCGAATTAGTTTTATTTGATTGTCACTTTCTATTCAGGAAAAAAAGGCCACATTTTTCCTGTGCAAAGGAGAGAAACATCTTTGATATATCCTATGCCACTACGCGATTATTAATAGCCTAAATTACCACTATCCAATCTACTCATCACATTAGGAATAGCAGGGCTTACATTAGTCTGCAAATGCGATGAACAGATTGCATGCATATCAAATCAAACTTTATTTGTCACATGCGCGGAATACAACCGGTGTAGACCTTACAGTGAAATGCTTACTTACAAGCCCTTAACCAATAGTGCAGCTCAAGAAGAGTGAAGAAAATATTTACCATATAAACTAAAGTAAAAAATAATAAAAAGTAACACAATAAAACAACAATAACGAGGTTATATACAGGGTGTACCGGTACTGAGTCAATGTGGAGGTTATATACAGGGGGTACCGGTACTGAGTCAGTGTGGAGGTTATATACAGGGGGTACCGGTACTGAGTCAGTGTGGAGGTTATATACAGGGGGTACCGGTACTGAGTCAGTGTGGAGGTTATATACAGGGTGTACCGGTACTGAGTCAGTGTGGAGGTTATATACAGGGGGTACCGGTACTGAGTCAGTGTGGAGGTTACTATGCATAGATAATAAACAGTGAGTAGCAGCAGTGTACAAAACAAATGGAGGAGTGGTGGGGGGTGTCAATGTAAATAGTCCGGTGGCCATTTGATTAATTGTTCAGCAGTCTTATGGATTGGGGGTAGAAGCTGTTAAGGAGTCTTTTGGTCCTAGACTTGGCGCTCCGGTACATCAGCCCCGTATTTTCCTGTAGTCCTTTTCCTGTTGTCCTTTTCCTGTAGTCCATGATCAGCTCCTTTGTCTTGCTCACATTGAGGGAGAGGTTGTTGTGCTGGCACCACACTGTCAGTTCTCTGACCTCCCTATAGGCTGTCTCATCGTTGTCAGTGATCAGGCCTACCACTGTTGTGTTGTCAGCCAACTTAATGATGGTGTTGGAGTCGTGTTTGGCCATGCAGTCGTGGGTGAACAGGGAGTACATGAGGAGGCTAAGTACACACCCCTGAGGGGCCACAGTGTTAAGGATCAGTATAATATTAATATTATTAATATCGTGCACCAGCTGTTATCAAATCAAATCAAATCAAATTTTATTTGTCACATACACATGGTTAGCAGATGTTAATGCGAGTGTAGCGAAATGCTTGTGCTTCTAGTTCCGACAATGCAGTAATAACCAACAAGTAATCTAGCTAACAATTCCAAAACTACTACCTTATAGACACAAGTGTAAGGGGATAAAGAATATGTACATAAAGATATATGAATGAGTGATGGTACAGAGCGGCATAGGCAAGATACAGTAGATGGTATTGAGTGCAGTATATACATATGAGATGAGTATGTAAACAAAGTGGCATAGTTCAAGTGGCTAGTGATACATGTATTACATAAAGATGCAGTAGATGATATAGAGTACAGTATATACGTATACATATGAGATGAATAATGTAGGGTATGTAAACATTATATTAGGTAGCATTGTTTAAAGTGGCTAGTGATTTATTTGACATCATTTCCCATCAATTCCCATTATTAAAGTGGATGGAGTTGAGTCAGTGTGTTGGCAGCAGCCACTCAATGTTAGTGCTGGCTGTTTAACAGTCTGATGGCCTTGAGATAGAAGCTGTTTTTCAAGCTCTCGGTCCCAGCTTTGATGCACCTGTACTGACCTCGCCTTCTGGATGATAGCGGGGTGAACAGGCAGTGGCTGATCTTTATGGCCTTCCTGTGACATCGGGTGGTGTAGGTGTCCTGGAGGGCAGGTAGTTTGCCCCCGGTGATGCGTTGTGCAGATCTCACTACCCTCTGGAGAGCCTTACGGTTGTGGGCGGAGCAGTTGACGTACCAGGAGGTGATACAGCCCGACAGGATGCTCTCGATTGTGCATCTGTAGAAGTTTGTGAGTGCTTTTGGTGACAAGCCAAATTTCTTCAGCCTTCTGAGGTTGAAGAGGCGCTGCTGCGCCTTCTTCACAATGCTGTCTGTGTGGGTGGACCAATTCAGTTTGTCTGTGATGTGTACGCCGAGGAACTTAAAACTTACTACCCTCTCCACTACTGTTCCATCGATGTGGATAGGGGGTGTTCCCTCTGCTGTTTCCTGAAGTCCACAATCATCTCCTTAGTTTTGTTGACGTTGAGTGTGAGGTTATTTTCCTGACACCACACTCCGAGGGCCCTCACCTCCTCCCTGTAGGCCGTCTCGTCGTTGTTGGTAATCAAGCCTACCACTGTTGTGTCGTCCGCAAACTTGATGATTGAGTTGGAGGCGTGCGTGGCCACGCAGTCGTGGGTGAACAGGGAGTACAGGAGAGGGCTCAGAATACACCCTTGTGGGGCCCCAGTGTTGAGGATCAGCGGGGTGGAGATGTTGTTGCCTACCCTCACCACCTGGGGGCGGCCCGTCAGGAAGTCCAGTACCCAGTTGCACAGGGCGGGGTCGAGACCCAGGGTCTCGAGCTTGATGACGAGCTTGGAGGGCACTATGGTGTTAAATGCCGAGCTGTAGTCGATGAACAGCATTCTCACATAGGTATTCCTCTTGTCAAGATGGGTTAGGGCAGTGTGCAGTGGGGTTGAGATTGCATCGTCTGTGGACCTATTTGGGCGGTAAGCAAATTGGAGTGGGTCTAGGGTGTCAGGTAGGGTGGAGGTGATATGGTCCTTGACTAGTCTCTCAAAGCACTTCATGATGACGGAAGTGAGTGCTACGGGGCGGTAGTCGTTTAGCTCAGTTACCTTAGCTTTCTTGGGAACAGGAACAATGGTGGCCCTCTTGAAGCATGTGGGAACAACAGACTGGGATAGGGATTGATTGAATATGTCCGTAAACACACCAGCCAGCTGGTCTGCGCATGCTCTGAGGGCGCGGCTGGGGATGCCGTCTGGGCCTGCAGCCTTGCGAGGATTGACACGTTTAAATGTTTTCCTCACGTCGGCTGCAGTGAAGGAGAGTCCGCATGTTTTAGTTGCGGGCCGTGTCATGACACGGCCCGCAAAGTTATTTAGTCTGCCTGGGAGCAAGACATCCTGGTCCGTGACGGGGCTGGTTTTCTTTTTGTAATCTGTGATTGACTGTAGACCCTGCCACATACCTCTTGTGTCTGAGCCGTTGAATTGAGATTCTACTTTGTCTCTATACTGACGCTTAGCTTGTTTGATTGCCTTGCGGAGGGAATAGTTACACTGTTTGTATTCGGTCATGTTTCCAGTCACCTTGCCCTGATTAAAAGCAGTGGTTCGCGCTTTCAGTTTCACGCGAATGCTGCCATCAATCCACAGTTTCTGGTTTGGGAATGTTTTAATTGTTGCTATAGGAACGACATCTTCAACGCACGTTCTAATGAACTATTGACAAATATACACACACCCCCACCCATCATCTTCTGTTATAAAGGTGCATTTTTATGGTGAAAGAATTGCCTCACCAAAACATGAAACTCATGTGACACATGCTAATAGCTAGACAACAAGCTATTGCGCTAGCTAGCTAATTTTGGCTAACTTAGTGAAGTTGCTATCACTTGGTTAGCATAGCAGCGAAACTAAACTCAAAATCGATCAGATTTGATTTACCAGTGATTAAAAGATCGTAGCAAACCATGTATTGAAAGCTGTCTGGGTTCAGGTCTTGACGGGCAAAAATGTTTCTTTGCTTTTCTGACCGTTCTTTCGTCTTATCTCATTGGTGTCACCAATGGGGTTTCATGATTGCGGGAAATCTGTATTTTTTTCCCCTTGTCTTTCCTAACCTTGTTAGAGCAGCCAAATACTGCACAGATGAATGGGATGATGAATCAACTATTATCATGCAGTTTGGGGTAGCCACTCGGCTGCTGTTGTGAAAGAATTAAACCTGTGGTCTTCCAATATGGCCGGTCTAAGTCAACTGCAAGCCCTCTGTAAGGCATGGACTATTCTAAAACATTTGATGTTGTTAAAAAAGATCTGATGTAGCGTCTTACTCTGCCTTCCCGTCATGTGTGGTTCCCCCTCAGAAACGTGTGAGGAGGCGGAGCAGCTGCGTGAGGTGGCGGTGACGGGGCGTGCCCGTCTGAAGCAGGCGGAGCTGGAGGCGGAACAGTGGAAGGAGGAGCTACGCCGGCTGCAGACACACAGCCAGGAGCAGGGACAGCAAATTCACACACTCAGACAGGAGAGGCAGAACAGCCATGACAAGAACAATAGGTGTGTGTGTGTGTGTGTGTGTGTGGTGTGTGTGTGTGTGTGTGTGTGCGGCTGACAGTATGTGTGTGTGTGTGCTGCTGACGGTATGTGTGTGTGTGTGCTGCTGACGGTATGTGTGTGTGTGTGTGGTGTGTGTGTGTGTGTGTGTGTGTGTGTGTGTGTGTGTGTGTGTGCGGCTGACAGTATGTGTGTGTGTGTGCTGCTGACGGTATGTGTGTGTGTGTGCTGCTGACGGTATGTGTGTGTGTGCGGCTGACGGTATGCGTGTGTGTGTGTGTGTGGCTGACAGTGTGTGCGTGCGTGGCTGACGGTGTGTGCATGTGGCTGATAATGTGTGTGTATTTACCCGTGAACCTCTCTCTACTCTCCAGGCTCCAGCATGAGGTGTCCCTGCTGCAGCAGCAGTTGTGTGAGAGCAAGGAGCTGCTCCACTCTCTGCAGAGTGAGCTGCAGGTCTACCACAGAGTGTGTGTCAACGCCAAGGGCAACCCAGGTCCGCCTTCCCACTTTATCTACAGGTTATTGGTTGCATAGAGAGAACTGTAATTCAGGAGTTCACCAGTGGAGAATTAAAACGTGTATATATATCCTATCTTGAGATACGTGCATATAACTGGGACTTTCACATATATAATTCAAAATGACGCTCAGAAGTCGTTTAGGTCATTTATATTGATACTTGCCGTGGGCCAATGACATTCACTCTGTTATATTGATACTTGCCGTGGGCCAATGACATTCATTCTGTTATATTGACTAACACTATTATTGGGATTGACAGAGTTTCTGTGTGAGGGCCAGTACGGTAGGGTCCCTGCCCTGCCCCTGCCCGGGGAGCTGGGGGAGCTGCTAGGGGAGGTGAGGAGCCTCAGAGCCCAGCTCCAGAGCAGTGTCCAGGAGAACAGTGTCCTGAAACAGCTGGAGCTCCACAAACATCTGGAGCAGAAGCTGGGTGGGGGCGTCCACGGAGGGCTGGGGAGCATTGGGGGGATGGAGCCCCCTCGTACCCCGTCTCTCAGTGCCCTTACAGACAGCCCCCAGAGGGACAGCCTCTACAGACGGCAGCTACTACATGGTAAGGGGGGTGTTGTGTGGTGTGATGATGTGGTTTGAGGTTAGTATGGAAATACATTTTGATATCAGCTTGATAGGCACTAACACTCAATGCCAGCTTACGCTTGATATTGGCCCACTCTTCAAATCAAATCGAATCAAATCAAATGTATTTATATAGCCCTTCGTACATCAGCTGATATCTCAAAGTGCTGTACAGAAACTCAGCCTAAAACCCCAAACAGCAAGCAATGCAGGTGTAGAAGCACTCTTCAACACAATGAATGGGACAGAAGAGTCCAGAAAGTCTGTCTCATGTAAATCCCATTGAACTAACTGATTGACGTGTTTAATGAACCATTAACAACAGATTAATGAGTGAAATGTTTGATTTGAAGCATTATCATTCATTAAATGTAGTTGAATGCTCAGGGTTGTGTGTGTGTGTGTGTGTGGTGACCAAGCATCCCTGTCTGTCTCTGTGTGTGTTCTGCAGACCCAGCGCCGTCTCCCCCGGTCAGAGACATTGGGTTGTTTAACTGTGGTTCTCCATACCACGTCCCCTACACAGATCTGGTGGAGACCCCGCTCACTGCCAACGGTGTGACTCTAGTTCTAACGGCACTGCATCCTGTTCCTTCTTTGTATGATGTGTGACAAATGGAGAAATTACAGTTTTACATATCTGATTCACACATCTGAAGGAGTTTACACAAGTCTACACAAATAGTCCAGGAAGGATGCTTTTAAGGAAGTGAATCACTCTTATAAAATAAAAATAACTAACTAATAACATCCCCAATTATCTCTTCATAAAATGATGACATCCGTTAGATCTGGACCCCCACTCAGAGCTGCAGGGGGATGCCCCGGACGGCTCGTTCTCTAACCGGAATGGACGCCACGCCATCGGGCACGTGGACGATTACAGCGCCCTGCAGCAGCAGGTCCTGGAGGGGAGGAGTCTGGTCCAGAGAATGGAAACAGCCCTTCAGGCCTGCCTCAGCCAATCAATGCTGGTAGACAGCCAGGACCAGGTAAGGGGGTAGTGATGGGGTGGGTGGCACAGGGAAACTAGTTATATTATCTATTTGTGCCAACATCTGATTAAGTGATGACCTAATCCTGAAACTCATAGCCAAATCTTGTGTATGTGCTGGCCACCTTCTCGATGTGAACAGTCTGTCGCTACAGCTACTTTCAGGGAATATTATGAGCCTGTCTCTGTCTAGGTCCTCCTGGACTATGGCTGTGTGAGGACTCTGTTGTCTAACACCAAGACCCTGAGACAGATCCTGGAGGAGGCTGTGTCCCTGCTGAAGATGTTCTGGAGGGCTGCCCTGCCCAGCACCGACCGCTCCACCCACAACCTTAACAAGGTACCGAATACATGATTTACTACCAATATCTTGTAATTGAATGTACTTGATGGTTTGTGACATCATGTGTCAGTCGTGTGGTGGCTTTGAGGCTCTCTGTTGATGATGCAGGTTCTAAGCTAGTCAGACATATGAACTGGTGTTTGGTTTATTGACGTTTTTAATTGTTGATTGATCAGTCTACTGATTGATTGCTGTGACCCCTGCAGGAGCAATGTATGAAGGAGGAGATTCTGTCTCTGAGGGGGCGTATTTCGGAGCAGGAGGAGGTTCTCCAGGGAACCGTCCAGAGACTGAGGAGCACCAGCCGCACCAAGGAGAGCATGGAGCACTTCATCGTCAACCAGCGTGAGTGTGTGTGTGTGTGTGTGTGTGTGTGTGTGTGCGTGCATGCGTGTGTGTGCGTGCGTGCGTTACATTGGTGTTACAGCAAAGGGTCCTAGTTAGATTTTCTTTTTTCTTTTATATTGCAGTATCAAGGACTCGAGATGTGCTGAAAAAAGCAAGGACTAACTTGGAGGTAAGAGATTATCATTTTCCTTGACATATCCTGTATACACATCAGATGGTGTTAATGTGTATTGTTCATTGTCTCAGTGTCAGTACTGTAGTCTCTCTCTACTGTCACTGTTTTGCACCCACCCTGTCTGTTCCACCTGTTCCTTCATCCTCCCTCCTTCCTCTCCTTCCTCTCGTCCTCCTCCTCTTTTCCCCTGAGTACCTCCAGAAGAACGAGCAGAGGATTTCTTCCCTAAGCTCCTCCTCTTCCTCTCCTTATGCTGGTAAAGGGTTTGGCACGCTGTGGCTGTCATGCTGTGTGACATCACTGCTTTACCATCCAATCAAACAACAGAATAATAATCATCAAGGACTATCATAAGCGTCATAGCAACCAATTCATATAAATCATGGAAAACCTGAAGGGGGAGAGGGGTGGGGGGGGGGGGGGGGGGGGTGCTTGCACGCGATTGGCTGAAAGCCAGGGCAAGCTGAAGCTTTTAAGACTCTTACTGGAATTTAAACTTACAGGTCAGCTACTTACTGAGGGGAGGCTTTTACATAACACATTTTAGATAGCCATTTTCAGCTTCACTTCATCTGCAAGCATAATAGCTATTGTTTGGTTTCATACTAACGAGGCAAAACAAATTTGAAACATGAATATTCCATTAACCTCAACAAATCTTCAGAATCATTTGCAGATAAACCTCAACTTTGCATACTCTACACTTCATTGCGGTGTGATGTTTTAAAAGATGTTCATCAACTTTTTGGCTGTGGCATCTTCTCTCCATCTGTGTATGTAACAGGAGTGTAGCAGTGAATAATCTAGTCTTTCTTCCCCTCTTCTCCCTTTAGCTGAAGACCGAAGTCCCGGCAATGAACGGCCTACTGATTGGAGTTTTTTGAAGCCGGTCGACGCCCCGGCAACGTCAAATCAGCATCCAGGAACCAGGAAGCGCAGCAGCCAGTGCCTGTTTTAGGTGATGACCTGTTATAGGAACCAGCCAGCCTAACACCACGACCTCTGAACTCTGACGTCACCGCCAGAACAGCCACGACCCCTCCTCCTCCTCGTTGCCTCATCTCTAGCATCCAACGTCCCTCCTCAGATCACTCCATGCTTCTTTCTCTCCTATCTCTCCTCCACTTCTCTCCTGCCAGCAATTTGTGCCCAATGCTCCTGCCTCCTACACCTTGGGCCTTACCTGAACTCTTACTCCTTTAGTGTCATTCCTCCACCCTCCTTTTGACTGTTCTCTTTCCCCCACCTCCACCCTTGTTCTTCTGTTGGAGTCTTTGAGCTCCAGAGACGGTTGGTCCAGTCTGATGATTACCTTGTTGTGAGCGTGAAGAAGAAGGTGGTTTTGAAACGTGCCTCTGATGGTTACAGTAATGTGCGCCCTTGACTGCTGTAGAAGGAGTAGGATGAAGCTGCCCCTAGACATTGAGCTAAGGTCAGATTTGCCTTTTCCCCAATGGTAAAGGTTATGGGATTTGGGGAAGGTAGGCTGATCCTAGATCTGTAGCTAAGGGAAGCTTCTACATGGAGCATAGTAGATTGTGCTCTTCTGCCTGGCAGCTTTTGGACGGGATAAGTGTCAATGCATGTGAACTCATGGCTTGAGAAAGGAAACGTATAGTATTCAAACATATAAACACATACAGTAGGGTACACATATAAATATAATAGACTTGGAACCTCTAACCCTGGCAATAGGGACGCCCATTCTATTCATTCTATTTCTGTGACAGTACCCGTGTCACACACATACATTCACAGACATACATGAACAATCAATTTCTTTCAAAACAAACATTCAACTTTCACTGCCACAGAAATGCAAACTTTATGCTCGTGGCATTTCATCAATGAGGACTTTCTTTGCAAGTACAATGCAAAAAAGTTGAATAACATCCACAATCTAGCTAGATCTGCTGGAATCACAGTGGAGGAATGTATAGGTGTAACACTTCTAGGTAATTGTTTGCTATATTTATCTGTGGAGGATGAAGCCTGTGGATGGTCTGTCTGCCATTAGCCAAGGGTTCTGGATAGCAGAACAAAGGCCCAGTTCCATTTCAATCACTAGCCACTTCCCCTCGCTCCTACGCCATCGGTATTCACAGATCTGAATAGACTGGATAGGTGAAAGCAATATGTTGATGGCTTCACCTAGTCCTCCGATAAGTTAAGTTGAGCTTCCACTGTGTTGCTTTTATCTATCCAGTCCTGGCTGATCTAACGCTGACAGGGTAAAGGCTGAAAGAAGGGGCTAGGGGCTGAAATGGGCCGAGGCCGAACACGCGTATTCAAGCTCCTCTTTAGGAGTCCTCAGACGAGCATGTGCAATAATTACGTTGTTTATTGAATGATCATGGCGCACCAGCTTTTTGGTTTTTTGCCTGACACTGGAACTAAAGTATTTAACCACTCTTGATAAGTGAAAAAGACCGTTGGTGCAATATTATACTAATAACTATCTTCTACTAACTTAGGAATATAGGAATACTACTGACTGAAACAAAGTGAAGTTTTTATGCAGTGTTGATGCATGAAAGAAGTTTTAAAAGGAAAAATCTAAACATTTGTTTGTGGAACATGGGATCACCAATACTTGCCAAAGTTTGAACTGAACTCTTCACGTCCTTGTTTGCCTTACCCATGCGAATGACATACTGTAGGAGCGGTGTGACTATAGGAAGTCATCATCAGCCCAGTATATGAGATCCTTTATGACATCATGATGGAGATATTTCATTGGCTGCTCTTTGAGAGCCATTTGAACCAGAGAGACGGTAACCGTTAGATTATAAATGTGCTTTATAACGAGCACATCTTGTCATAAATGGACCAAAGATTTCTAAAAGTGAATCTTTCACACTAGGCTTCTATTGCTTTGTGAATTCCAAAAACTTAAATTGTGCTCATGTGAGAGATGTACAACTAAAACAGAGAATACTATTGTGATTGTTACATTTCCATTGGACTTTTTTGTCTCGGTTAAGACCTTCATTGCATTCCCATGGTGTTGTTGGCTAAATGTTCTGTGTCCTTTTAGGTGTTACAAACTTTGGCAGGCTACTGGTGGGACCAATGTTCTAGATTTCACCATTGGTGATGTCGCACCCAAAGGTGTTTCTTCCTATGCTGCTTTTAATTGTGTTGTATGTTCTTGCTGTACATTTGGCCATTTTCACGCTGTAAATCACTTGCTTTTTCACTGTATTCTGTTGGCTGACCTTTTGGTGTGTGGATAATCATGTCAGACATTTGCTCTGTATGCAAACGTTGAATATCTGGGTAGCTGTGCAATAGCTCTACACTATATCTATTTTATTTTGCTGTTACACATCATTATATTAACAATATTGCTGCTTTCTTAAGTGTTTATTTTCCTGCTTTGTATGGTTTATTCGTTTAGTTTTTTAGATTATGCCAGATTGTAATAAGATAGCCACATGTCTATTATGAAATCACAAAGATCTGCCTTTTCTTAGGCTATAAGGGGAATCAGTATTATTACTTACACACCCACCTATAATTAACCTTCGGATGCTTGCCTTTAAAAGTAGCTTGGCCACTGCAATTTGCTCCCAACACTTACTTGGAACTCTATTCGATCTGGAAAGCTGAAGCGTTACAGATTCTGCAACAGAAATGTAAAGGTCATTTCCAAATGATCCAACATATGCAGCGTTGACCGTGAATGCAGCCTGCGCTAAAGCGGGGAACATTGCTTTTTAAAAATGTCAAACACGCTGTAAAGCTGAACTTCCGCGATGTGGATTGAATAGAGCCCTTGGAGTTAATAGCGCTTGGTGTCTATCCTAGGTATATATCACAGTAGATCTGCCAACAACGTCTTGTTTGCGCTCCACTCAATTGAAAATCCCTAGAGGGGATTCTAATATGAAACATTCTAATATAACAAACATTCTAATATAAAAGCCCATGCTGTGGGGTTCTTTTGGAAAAATAAGGATTTGATGAGAAGATTCATAGAAAGATTAGGGAAGATTAATATTTTATACCAAAGTAGAAATAACCAACCAACCAACCATAGATGTACAGGATTATGTCAGATTGGATCAGAGTAGAACTGAACAAGGCCAGAGAGCGTGAACAAGGCCTTTTTAATGCGCTGTGTAGAACGGAATCAAACAGAAGTATTTAGCTGTGTCTAATAGTTGGTCCTGAAACTTAGATTTAATGCTATGTGATTGAAATCGAAGAGCAGCTTGGTTTGTCAGGCTCTGTGTGTGATAAAGTGTGCGCTGATGAAGCTAACTAGGATGCCGACACAGAGCTCGTCTATGAGCTCTGTCTCTGAAGATGGTCGCTGTGTGTGTGTGTTGTGTTGCCACAGTGTTATCACAATGAGGGCTTTTGGGTTCCAAAAAATAAATAAAAATGTATTTAAAACTTTGTCACATCTTTTAATGTAATGTGTGTCGGTTTGTGTTTGAACACCGAGCAAGAGGAATACACACAAATCTCCACATTTACTGATTAGCTTCATGCTTGTCCTATTCTATATTTTCTACCAGGGTTGGGGTCAATTCAAATTGAAGACACTCAATTCAGGATGTGATTTGACGTAAATAAATAGCTTGTTATTTTATGAGAAATTGTTCAAAATATATTTAAAAAAATGTAATTATTGAATTGGAATTTCTGTTAACTTCCTGAATTGGTTGACTTCAATTCAAATTGACCCCAGCCATGTTTTCTAAAGCCTAGGGCAAATGTAATCTAGCCAGTCACTCACATTAGGTAAAGATACTATTTAGGCACAACTGATATTCAGGGTCAACACGTCTTCCCTTTTTATTTGCAAACAAGTGAAACAACCTTCTATAGTACCTGGCTTACACAGTGATGCTGCAAAGTATTTTCAAAAACAAACATGTTAGCTAACAGTTTTAAAATTCAAGTTTTGTTTTTTGCCTAATAAAGCACCAGAATATCCTATATTCTCAAACAGAGCGAGATATAGCTTTTTCTCAGTTTCTTCAAATAAAATATGTAATTATATATTATCTTCTCTTTGGAGTATATCACCTACCTAGCAATAGGTACAATATTCTCAAAATGAAATAAATTTATGGTCAAATCTGAGTAGTTTAACATAATTTAACATTATTGATGAAAGTACATTACACTTAACATTCTTATGAAATCAATATTGGCAATTTGCCACAAATGTTTAATCTTGATAGAATCACAGTTGTGAAATCCACCACACATTCCACAGTAAACTGTATTAGACATTCAAATCATGCAGGACATTCAAGACAAACCATTATTTGTTTGTTTCTTTGCTATAAATACAGAAAATGTAACAGATACATTGATTTCTATTGGATAAATAGAAAATAGAATGAAAAAAGAAAAAACACACACACAGAACAGCTATTTCTCCATCTCTAACATGCAGACTGGACACTGAGGTTCAATGTAAAGCTACCAGATGTGTCCGTGTATCTGCATAGTTAAACGTTTATGTCAACAGTCCTGCTCAAAGCATTTGTTGGAGACACACGTGTAGCTAAAGTGCTTGCAGCGTCCTTTCATGAAGGCAATAGCAGAACTAAGCAGAGATCTACAGGACACAGGCCAACATTTCACAACTCCTACTTGATATGTAATATGAGGCCTTTGGTTTAAAGTGATTAAATGGGATATACCATTTAATACCCATAGTTTGTTATACTTCAGTTCAATTAAAATTACACAGCCTATCCAATTGCATATCCTGATTTTATCAGTGGTCATCGTCCCTTTGGAATCAAACAAGGAAGACCCTGCAGAATCCTCCATTTAGTCTAGTCACTGTCCAATTACAGTAATAACAAGGAAGACTCTGCAGAATCCTCCATTTAGTCTAGTCACTGTCCAATTACAGTAATAACAAGGAAGACTCTGCAGAATCCTCCATTTAGTCTAGTCACTGTCCAATTACAGTAATGACAAGGAAGACTCTGCAGAATCCTCCATTTAGTCTAGTCACTGTCCAATTACAGTAATAACAAGGAAGACTCTGCAGAATCCTCCATTTAGTCTGGTCACTGTCCAATTACAGTAATAACAAGGAAGACTGCAGAATCCTCCATTTAGTCTAGTCACTGTCCAATTACAGTAATAACAAGGAAGACTCTACAGAATCCTCCATTTAGTCTGGTCACTGTCCAATTACAGTAATAACAAGGAAGACTCTGCAGAATCCTCCATTTAGTCTAGTCACTGTCCAATTACAGTAATAACAAGGAAGACTCTGCAGAATCCTCCATTTAGTCTAGTCACTGTCCAATTACAGTAATAACAAGGAAGACTGCAGAATCCTCCATTTAGTCTAGTCACTGTCCAATTACAGTAATAACAAGGAAGACTCTACAGAATCCTCCATTTAGTCTGGTCACTGTCCAATTACAATAAAAATATGGAGAAAGAATGGGACACTATTGGGACACTAAATCCAAGCCAGAAACATTCAACTGCCCTCTTTCCGTGTACATAACCTTTCAAACGCTAATTTAATAAAACGTCATGTTGATTATATGTGTTTTACAGTCCCATCAGCAGACTTGTCTTCAAACCCTTATGTTTTTAATGGAACCAAATGTTCTTTCTACGCACCCACAAATAATCTAAGGCTGCGTTTACACAGGCAGCCCAATTCTGATATTTTTTTCCACTAATTGACCAATCAGATCAGCTCTGAAAAAGATCTGATGTGAAAAGATCTGATGTGATTGATCAAAAGACCAATTAGTAGGAAAAAGGATCAGAATTGGGGTGCCTGTGTAAGTGCTGCACACACAAACACACACAGTGGTTTCTTTCAGTCCCTTATTGCTATTCAACTATGGGTGCATTATGGGAAAACGCCACAGTCCACTTTCAGTATTTCTCCTTGTGGACTCCTTGTGAAGTCACAGGCTGAAGGTCAAATGACACCCTATTCCACATTGAGTGCACTACTTTGAACCATTTGCTGAGTGCTACATTGTGTAGTGCACTCTACAGGGAAAAGGGTGTCTTGAGATTTGCCCCCCAGTCTCAGCCACAGGCCCCCAGCTCTTTTGTAAACTGTTAGTTTAGTCCAATCTCAACTACATGTCATGGATAAACCCAGCGCAGTATTAACATGCTGCCCTCTATAGCACTGTGCACCTACACACACAGGTTAGATGGGCTTGTAGAGCAGAGATGTGACGTACTTCTTCTTATACCTGTGAGTCGCACTGAGCACCATCACTCCATCCTGAGGGAGAGGACAGATAGAGAGTGTGATTGTGTGAGACAGAAAAGACAGACGGGACGGGAGAGAGAGAGAGAGAGACACAGACAGACAGACAGACAGACACTAATGCTATGTTATGCTATGGATGAGACTATTACTCAATCCATAAGTATTGCAGTAAGAAGTGGGATAGAGGATGCTGCTGTCCTCCTACAGTACCTTTATTGAGAGTGCATACAGATGGTTGAGCATCACATGGTTGGGTTCAGGCAGCAAGGCTGGGTCGCACTGTAGGAGAGGAAGAGAGAGAGAAGACGAATTAGTAATCAAGATGGTTCCAAATTGGAATTTACAATGCAGAGATAGGAGAGCGAAAGAGAATGAGAAAGGGAGAGAGACAGAGAGAAGATCAGAGAAGATGAGGGAGAGAGAAAGAGAGGAGATGGAGACAGAGAGAAGATCAGAGAAGATGAGGGAGAGAGAAAGAGAGGAGAGAGGGAGACAGAGAGAGAGAAGTATAATATTAAGAAATGCTACGGAAGGAAAGTAGTATAAACCTACCAAAAAACAATTAGGCAACAACAAATTCTATCCCATTTAGACAACTTCCTGGACAAAACTTTCCACTATAATAGTGAAGATGTAAACTTTGCAGTAGAAAACCTAAACAGTATATTTGACCTCTCAGCTTCCCTATCAAATCTAAAAAATGTAAAACAGAAAACCGAAGAAAATGAACAACAATGACAAATGGTTTGATGAAGAATGCAAAAATCTAAGAAAGAAATTGAGAAACCTAGTCAACCAAAATCATAGAGACCCAGAAAACCTGAGTACACGCCTTTACTATGTTGAATCACTAAAACAATACAGAAATACACTACGGAAAAAGAAGGAACAGCAGGTCAGAAATCAGCTCAATGTAATTGAAGAATCCATAGACTCTTTCCACTTCTGGGAAAATTGGAAAACACTAAACAAACAACAACACGAAGAGTTATCTATCCAAAATGGAGATGTATGGGAAAACCACTTCTCCAATCGTTTTGGCTCTGTAACAAAGAACAAACAACAAAAACATAGTATACATGATGAAATACAAATCTTAGAATCAACTATTAAAGACTACCAGAACCCACTGGATTCTCTAATTTCATTGAATGAACTACAGGACAAAATACAAACCCTCCAACCCAAAAAGGCCTGTGGTGTTGATGGTATCCAAAATGAAATGATAAAATATACAGACCACAAATTCCAAATGGTTTAAACTGTTTAACATGATCCTTGGCTCTGGCATCTTCCCCAATATTTGAAACCAACGACTGATCACCCCAATCCACAAAAGTGGAGACTCATTTGACCCCAATAACTACAGTGGGATATGTGTCAACAGCAACCTTGGGGAAATCCTCTGCATTATCATTAACAGCAGACGCGTACATTTCCTCAGTGAAAACAATGTACTGAGAAAATGTCAAATTGGCTTTTTACCAAATTACCGTGAGACAGACCTCGTATTCACCCTAACTGACAAACAAACAAAACAAAGGCAAAGTATTCTCATGCTTTGTTGATTTCAAAAAAGTTTTAGACTCATTTTGGCATGAGGGTCTGCTATACAAATTCATGGAAAATTGTGTTAGGGGAAAAACATAACACATTATAAAATCCATGTACACAAACAACAAGTGTGCGGTTAAAATTGGCAAAAAAAACATTTATTTCCACTGCCACACCCTGATCTCTTTCACCTGTCCTCATTATTGTCTCCAACCCCTCCAGGTGTCGCTTGTTTCCCCAGTGTATTTATCCCTGTGTTACCGGTCTCTCTGTACCAGTGTATGTATCCCTGTGTTTCCTGTCTCTCTGTACCAGTGTATGTATCCCTGTGTTTCCTGTCTCTCTGTACCAGTGTATGTATCCCTGTGTTTCCTGTCTCTCTGTACCAGTGTATTTATCCCTGTGTTACCAGTCTCTCTGTACCAGTGTATTTATCCCTGTGTTTCCTGTCTCTCTGTACCAGTGTATTTATCCCTGTGTTTCCTGTCTCTCTGTACCAGTGTATGTATCCCTGTGTTTCCTGTCTCTCTGTACCAGTGTATTTATCCCTGTGTTTCCTGTCTCTCTGTACCAGTGTATGTATCCCTGTGTTTCCTGTCTCTCTGTACCAGTGTATTTATCCCTGTGTTTCCTGTCTCTCTGTACCAGTGTATTTATCCATGTGGTTCCTGTCTCTCTGTACCAGTGTATTTATCCCTGTGGTTCCCGTCTCTCTGTACCAGAGTATTTATCCCTGTGGTTCCTGTCTCTCTGTACCAGTGTATTTATCCCTGTGTTTCCTGTCGCTCTGTGCCAGTTAGTCTTGTACGTTCAAGTCAACCAGCGTTTTTCCCATTTTCCTGCTTTGCATTTTCTCCTTTTTCTAGTCCTCCCGGTCAGGACTCCTGACAGTAAATCTCAGTAAGACAAAAATAATGCTGTTCCAAAAAAGGTCCAGTATCCAGGACCACAACTACAAATTCCATCTAGACATCGTTGCCCTAGAGCACACAAAAAACTAAACATACCTCGGCCTACACATCAGC